>NC_041386.1:563721983-563745197 GCF_002162155.2 Triticum dicoccoides
GGGTGGGGGTGGGGGTGGGGGTGGGGGGAGGTGTGAGTGGTGGATTTAGTCGTGAAGGCTACTACTTAGTTGTTGTTGCGGCAGCAGTACTGTCGAGACGAGGGGGGGGAGGGGAACGGCAACAGAGACAGAGACCGGATTAATAACGGGAATCAATCAGTCAGTCGATCCAACGAACGAAGCGAACGGGTTACTACTAATTATCGAACTCTGTCTCCGTTTGGTTCTCTCTCGTCCCCCTTTCCGTGCCTCGGAATTTCTGGCCCCCCCTCGGCCACGGCCTTTTCACGCCCGTGCCGGCCAGCGCGCGTGTGGCGTGGGGTGGGGTAGGGGTAGGGTGGGGTGGTGGTATTTTTACGGCTGATGTGCCATCGGGTGGTTCGGTTCGGTGGCCGCGCACCGCGGGCTTTCGGGGCGGAGACGCGGAGCCGTTTCGCGTTTTTTATCGTTGCTTTTTATGTTTTCTCTCTACCGTTGTGGCCTTTTAAAGGGCAACCTGGTGCATGTAGCTCCCGCTTGCGCAGGGTCCAGGGAAGGGTCCGACCACTTTGGGTCTATAGTACGCAGCCTTTCCCTACATTTCTGTAAGAGGCTGTTTCCAGGACTTGAACCCATGACCTCATGGTCACAAGGCAGCAGCTTTACCACTGCGCCAAGGCTCCCCTTCCGTTGTGGCCTTTTCCTTTTTAAAAATCAAAAAATCGCCTTTGACGGCTTCCGTTTCTGTTGGTGTCGGGCGCTCGCCCGTACTAACGTAACTTCACCAACTTCCTGCCCTGAGAAGTGAAAACAACGCGAGATTTAAGCGAGTCCGAAATCGAACAAGGCTCCTAGCGTGCGTGCACGCGCCCGTGTGCTTTGCTTCAGGTTTTCCTCTCTCGTGGGTCGCACGTACGCCACACACACGCGCGCACTGCTTCTACTTTTGCTTTACGTGCTCTTCTCTTCTCTTCTCTTCCAGAAAAAGAAAGGAAAGGAAAGGAAATAAGCCTGCATTATTCCTATTCCACTGCGGCAGAGGGACGATGCGACGCGCCGATGCGCTTCGCCATCGGCGCAATCACCACTCACTCACCGGTCGCCAGCCAGCCAGCCTCCTGACACCTACCACGAGACAACGAGTCGTCGGGTCTGGGTCGTTCAGCTCATCTGTGCTTTTGCTTCCGCAAATGGGCGGGCTGACGCGGCTCCGCGAAGCACTAGTTGGGTCTGCGGCTCAGCTAACCCCAGCGTACTAATTGGGTCAGCGGGGCCGGGCCGGGCTAACCACTCCCGCCTCGCCCGTCGTCAAATCCGCCGCTGCCAAATGGGCGCCGCCGGCGCAGCGGTGGAAGCCGTCAGCAGCTACCACGCGCCGAGCACTAGGACTGGGCGGCAGCGCTGGCTCCCGGGTTTTGGAAAGGGCCGGGCAATTTTATACTATGGTGAAATGAAAAAGACGGTACGTGCTGCTGAACGGCACGATCATTTGATCCAGATCTGTGTTCGGCTCACGTGGCCCACTTGATCGCCTTATCCACCGAGGTGGCTGGGGGCTTTGATGGCCAACGATCGGGTCGACTGGTTTTTGGCGCATGTAAGTCAAACTTCTGATGATGATGGTGTGGGCGGCCAACCGGTGGATGCATGCCTACTCTTCCTGCTCTGCTCGGTGTGTCGTTATGGATAACGGACGGTTCCATGCCGACCGTCTGCCAGCATCTTTATATGTTTTTCGTAGTATACTTGTTTTCCTCTATTTTATTCCCTCCGTCCCATAATGTTTGATGTTTTGAGGAGTACTTTGTTTCATGCTACTACGTGGTTCCAGATTTATAACTAGTTATATGTCAGCATCCCTCCTCATGGACCGATAGCTATGGGTTATGCCCACCTACCTCACTACTGCATGAGCTACAGCCGCAGCCCCCACTGCAACTACAAGTATCAGGAACAACGTACAGGGCCGGCTATCCAGTGGATCAACGAACCGGCGGCGGTGGCTACCTCTCTCCTCTATCTCCTTCCTTTTCCTTTCCTCCAGTTCATGTGTTCTTCCTCCATTAGTGTAACCATTCCTCTGTAATCACCATCATGTACTGAACCTTGTGTTGGAGTGAGATTAATCTAGAGGGAGATCGCTACTCTAACATCTGGTATACAGAGCCAGGCACCACCCTTCCCCAAATTCTTCCCCCATTTTTTCTCCCACCACCAGACCATGGATCCGTTCCTCCAGGAGTATCTCGAGCGGCTCGGCGCCAGGCTCGACGCCTACACCAACGCCGCCAGGTTCCCTCGCCGAGAAACTGAACGCCCTTGACGTCAGTTGGACCACCAGTTCACCCGCCGTCGTCCACAACCCACCATCAGCAACAACTTCACCGGAGAGCACAACCAACGCGTCGGCGCCGGTCCCGGACGTCTCTGGCTCCACCACCAAGGCCCAGGAGATCCCCACGGTTGCCCATGATGCAGCCCCGATGTGCATCACGATGGTGCCCGTCACCTATTCGATGGAGTGCTCGACCCAAGTTGACACCATCGACAGCGTCGACGAGGTCCATGACGCCGCTACCGCCGTCCACCTCGAGCCCACGGTCGATTCGATCCACCAAGCAGTTGATCAGCTCGCTCCGGTGCAGGCAACGTCCTACATCGGCACCAACACTCCCTCTTGTGACGAGGTTGTTTCTCCCGTGACAACCACCACCAACGTCAACCCCAAGGCTAGCGTGCAGGAGCTTGATGCCCTCTCTGTTAACACCTCCACCCACCTGACGAGCAAGGCGGACCACGACGTCGCCCTCATCATCCGCAGCGACCCTGCTCCGCCGGTGCTGACCAGGTGTTTGACAAACGGCATACTCCAGGATGGCGAATGGGTGAAGCCTGTTCATCTGGTGGACAGGAGCAAAATCTCATGCCTGCCACCGATATAGCAGGGAATCGGGCAGCAACCATGGCCGTCACCTGTGCGAGTGAGAACCAGACACAGCGGACACCTATTCAGGCCTATGCCATGGTCGTCTTTCAAGTTTCATTCAGATGCAAGTTATCAGGAGGAGACATGTTCAGTTTCTTGTTGTGAGGTAATTGTCGTGGAAGATGATGTTGTTTTGTGCCTTGGCATTGCTGGCAGATGCATCACTAGTGCTTCTGATTATGTTTGGTGGCCACCGGACCATCAGGCAAAGACGAGGAGCACATTACAACAATTTATATATGACGCTTAGTTGCATATTTTCATGGGAGTATCAGTGGAGCAGCAGTCCTGGCCTATTGAGCAGCTTACCTTCTTGGTTTCCAATGAGCCAAGGGACTGTTTTGATGGGACTAGTGCACATGCTGGAACAAAGTGAATGGAATTCAACATTCAGTCTGCTTTTCCTAACTCTCTTGAACAATTCCAATGGGAAGTTGCATGGACATTCGGTTTTGGGAGGAAAACATCTGCTGCTAGGCCCTGCCTTATGCATAATATGCGGTTTCCCTTGCCACCCGACAAGCCTCGAGCAGTGCAAGGCATACTTCATATTATACCTATCTCATTGCGTTGGATTTTTTTTATCCAAGAAGAATTTAAAGGCAGTGGCCGTGCTTCAATCAACTTTCACACTAGCAGTGCATGGGAAAGCTGTTCCAATCTCGTTGAAAATTGCATAGGTATACTTCCAGTGCAGCTCTCATGCTTATGGTTTTTGAAACGAGGCAAAAATGATTCAGATTTCAGTAATCATGACAAGATCCTTCTCAGCAAGCAGCAATTGGGTGCTCTGAGTACATCACTTCCGAGTAGTGTCTACCTTCAGTTCATGCAAATTTGGCCATTTCTGTCTTTTGCTCTAGCTGGTATCACAATGCAATGGCAGTGGGGCAAGCATCAATCGAGGACAAAAATTCACAACATATTTTTATGTTGCCTCGTCCCCCTTCTGAACCAACATCATGTGAAGTTAATCATGGCTGGTATTTGGACACTCTCGAACTATTTGTGATTCAGGCTGTACATTTTGCAACAGTGCTTCATTATTCAGATAATTCTATTGTCGGTGTTATGGTTCTTGTCGTTGATGACAGCAACATGGGTTCTCTCTTGGATAGCCTATCACTTACCTGGCTGGGTTCAGACAGAGTTCACTGGTGCAGAATGTTGTATAATGCAGGGGAGAGCAACAATTTGAATTGCAGCTGTTGCATATGTTTGGGCATCCCACTGGCAGGAACTAGGTTAATTCTGATTGCTTTGGAACTTCTTATCACACAACCAGGGAAGCATATGCCCTTGTTGCAACCCAAGCCTCCATGGTCACATCTCGTCCCACAAAATCTTCGTACAGAGTTCAGAAGCAACACGAGAACTACTTCAGAATATCTGCACCTCACTAGGGTTCTTTTGGAGCTGACTCAGTTTTGGGTCTTTGTCGATCATATCAGTACCTCGTCAAAACATGGGTGGTGCTCTCGTTGTGGTACACCCCCAGATGCATATCTCATTGTTGCTCTTGATTGGTTGGGCTATAGCATCAATGGTTTATTGCAAGAAGGGAGGCCATGGAATTCTAGAAGTTCTGCTACCTGTGGTGGCTTCCATGCAATGAACTCTAGTTCCGAAAATGATCCTCAAACTCTTATCACGATGCGACAATTCAGTTGTGGGCTGCTCTCAGTTGAGGACTTGCATCTATTCCAGTACCCTTATTACAGGTTCCCTTGCTGCAGGTATGAGAGGTTCAAATCTGAGGGAGTGCAAAGCGATGAACAGTGTGCAGTGAAGTTAATTCTGCCAGCACTTTCTTCTTGTGAGCAATGGAATCTAGGACGAATGAACTTTGCAAATGTTGAAGGCCTACAAGTACCATGTTCTATTCCCTGGCTCTCGTATCGCACTCTGCATATGCTCAGGCTGGTGTTCGCAAGGAACCACTCCTATGAATCAGCAGAGAAAATGCACCCTGCAAATGGCTACGTCCTCGACTCCTTTGGTGGGGCTTCTGCTAGCCACAACAACCACTTCTACCAATCAAGGATGTCCTGGGATCCAAGAGGATTGAGCTTGCAATCCAGGGCTTGCGAGTACCATGTTCTATTCCTTGGCTCGTTGATCGCACCCTGCATATGCTCTTGCTGCTATGTACAATGCAACTCCCCTATGGACCGGCGAAGAGCGGGAACCGGCTTAAGGGCAAGCCGGTTGTTAAGGGGGAGGGGATGTCAGCATCCCTCCTCATGGGCCGATAGCTATGGGCTAGGCCCACCTACCTCACTACTGCAGGAGCTACAACCGCAGCCCCCACTGCAACTACAAGTATCAGGATCAACGTATAGGGTCGGCTATCCAGTGGATCAACGAACCGACGGCGGTGGCTACCTCTCTCCCCTATATCCTTCCTTTTCCTCTCCTCCAGTTCATGTGTTCTTCCTCCATTAGTGTAACCATTCCTCTGTAATCACCATCATGTACTGAACCTTGTATTGGAGTGAGATTATTCTAGAGGGAGATCGCTACTCTAACATTATAAATGTCTTCTGGGGTGAAAATACAGTTAAATCAAGTAAATGTAGGATAAAGTTAGCGTAAACATTCAAGTGGGAAACTATGATCTTCTCGCCTTCTTCACCCTCGACTCACACCCCCTCGTAGTCTCCCTCTGCTCCATGCCTTCCCCGACACACCAATACACAAGCACCTGCTCCAAATTTCAATATCATATTATATGAACAACAAAACCAGGGACGAGATTTGGGGGTCTAAAAGGACAATTCGTCATATTTATCATAGCTATAACAAGGAAACTGACCAACAAGTGCAAGAAGTGGAACACAATAGAAGCTAACCCTGAATCATGTCATCGTACTAGACATTGTTTCTCTACTTCTATCATATGTGAGATTGTTAATCACACTTTCTTAAAAAACTTGATAAAGGAGGCTTTGTTACTTAAAAGTTTGAGCACTAAGTAGATTCAAGATTAATCTTTTTCTCCGGAGAAAAATGATTTAACCTCAATTTTACACATGTGGTGCCTTTTGAAGCACCATATCAAACATCCATTAACAAAAATAACAGATCCCACAAAGCCATCACAGTGATGCCAACATGTACCTTTTACATTGCACACTAAAAATATTTGTTTTATACTTGTATGATGAACAGAATAGCTAACATGCTTTGAAACCTATGAAGACCGTGAAAGAAAGCAAAAGTTTTATGCCACATAATGAGGTTTTTGTTGGAAAACATAGTAGGAACAAAAAAGTCCGTACCTATGAATAAAACTAGCAGCACTATGAAGATGCAGGTCCTAATTAGATCGCTTACCAACCTAATGCAACGGCTGGTCAGGCATTTTGTCGTCGCTAATAGCGAATATAGATGGTCCGCGCCGACCAGCCATGAAGCAACACCGAAAAACTTATCAACAAGCGCGAGGAGCAGCTGGCTTGGAGCAACCGTGGTTGGGCATTTCATGATCAGACTGTTATTGCCAAGGTGAAGAGTTCAAAGGACAATATGAAGTCCAACAAACACATAAGAATGAGATTAAAAACTGTCAGAAAATTAAGAAACTCCGGAGTGATAGCATTGGATTATATTCAAACAGCTAAGAATCTGACAACTCCCTTTACTAAAGGGCTATAATGTGTTGTGATAGAAAGTGCATTGAGGGAGATGGGTATAGATGGGTATGAGACTCACATGAGTTGCCATGGTGGTAACCCAACCTATGTGATTGGAGATCCTGTGAAGTAGGACCTGGGGAAACAGACCAATGGTAATTTGAGGAGAGTAACTTTACTAACCCACTCCGTTGGAGATGTAATGCTTTCGGATATTGCATGGTAGGATGACTACTGTCTTAATGTGTTCCGGAGCTTATGTAAGCAAGATGCTATCCTACAGAGCTCTCTCTGGAGGAACACACCTATATGAGCTCGACTGCTGGTCACAGTCTATGAGATTGGGGTGATCTCAAGCAAGCTCATGAATAGGCCAGGAGTGTGACTAATATGCTTCACCCGAGGTGTCAGCCTTCAACACTCTAGTACTAGTAAGACATGTGGTGAAACTTATTTACGCCAAACTGACAATTCAAGACATACTCCACTGTTCAATTGTGAAGGAGTGTAACTACTTGCTCTAGGTGAAGTTCAACCTTAACAGGTCTTCACTGAAACACTGATATATCAAAACAACAATCGGAACAAAGGACACAATGGACCCTCCAGATCTGTTGGCGGATTGTTGAAATATGGGTGGGCTTTAGGTCTGTCTTACAATTTCAGAAAAATCTCTAAGGGCCCATGTAGGTGTCATGACAAGGGATGGTGGAAAGTTTAGCCCCCCTGCTAGTGGAGAAGGAGTTGGACCTTCTTATAAGAGATTCTCTTCAACATGCTATTGGAGCTTGAGAAGAGAAGAGGCCCTCGCGCACTCCTCCTCCGTCGCCCGCCTTGCCACACCTCATCACGATGCGCCACGAATTGCGGGAATGAGCCAAGCCGAGCTCACACCTATGCGATTAGCCAAACCCTAGCCGCTACGAACATTTCACATCTGCTCCACGCGCACCGCCCCTGTCGTTCATTTTGCCCTTTTCTTGTTGCTGCCGCTAGCGACTCCATTCCGTTCACCGCGTACAGGGTTGACAGGAGAGCAGGCCTCCGAAACCTCGCCTCTTTGGATCCTGTACAAGAGAGGGGCGATTAAGTTTTTGGGGAGCGACTACACGACTGCTCGCCTCCGATCGACCACTTCCTTTATGTCTGCGTCGCCTTCGTCATCACCATGTCCATCGGCACCGAACATGCCGCTGCCGAGAAGAAGGCCGCCGAGGATGCCGCCGTCGCAGAGCCTCTGCCTGGCCTACTAGAGGGTATAACTCGTTTTATCCCGCTCCTATTGATTTCTATTTTAGCCATGCTAGCGTTATACTTAGATGGATCTTCTATTAGCGTAGTATATGCTTGCATGATCGAATATCAACATGTGTTTATTTTTATCAATGTTATGCTAATTTATTTGTGGATTAATTCAGTCAAAAACTACCTATTTACTCAACATGTTTATCCAAATATAATTTAGCTTACGGTGTACCGAGGCTCTGGCAATTTGCTAGCTCCGCCATTGGTTTTTACCGTAGCCCCAAACTTTGCTACCAGCAAACATTCGCTAGATTTTTTTCTCCAACAGGGATCACAACCCCTTTCCATTAATTTTGCAATCAATGGAAATACATCAGTCTGTCTGTAGTATCAGTTCAACATCACACACTAACTAGGCACCGAGCCAAATAGAGCAACTACCAGCAAAAGGGAAGTGAAAGGGGGGAGCGAGTTGGTGCATCGCGAGGAAACCCACCGCATGATGACCCTGAAACGGACCATCAGCTATGGGGCGAAAACCTAACGACACAACAAACCGGCGTTCAGATAAAAGACCGTCTAGGAGATAAGACTCCGCAAAGGAGGTGCCAAAAGACAACAACAATGATCCAGCGGGCATCAAACCCCTGTGGATGAAGGCTATGCTAGAATAAGATGAAAAGCTAGCCGGTCTGGATACCATCACCATCTCCCAGAAGAAGCCTGCCTCGCGAGTATGATCTGTCCGCCAGAGCAGCCGCCACATGAGCCAGCCTCTTCACACCTGCCTGGAACTTCGTCTTGTCCTCCTCCTTAAGTAGCCCTGCCCAATATAGCATAAACGAACGAGGGTGAAGACGGCCTCCAAAGGAGTGCGAGCATCATATTTTTCAAAGGTAACTTTGTTACGAAGGCACCAAATCCCCCACCAAATGCCTACAATTATCATCATATAGAATTTATCCCCTCCCAGAAAGATTTTGTATAACCAAGTCAGACTTTGCGATAGAGATCGGGGGCAGCAGGAGACCCCTACTGTCAATCCCAGCACACCCCAGACTGTGCGAGCGAGCGGGCAAGTAAAAAAGAGATGATTAGCAGTTTCCATGTTAGTACATCATGGACACACAGGATCCCCGGCCAATTCCTGCGGCGCATGTTGTCACGCGTAAGCACTGCATTTTGAAACAACTACGACAAGAAAATTTTATTTTTCAAGGGGGTTGTAGCTTTCCACACCCATTTGTAACTGGGACCAGATAGATCTCTCTCCAACCATTCATATACAGATTTAGTGGTAAATTTCCCTTTACTAGTCAAAGACCAGGATACTGAGTCTGGGTCATCATTTAGTTTTTTTTTCTTGCCTCGTCTACCACCCACTTCCATTGATCCTCTAGCTCACCAATGAGCCTACGCCGAAAGGTAAGTTCATAGTTGTTTTCTACGAAAGAAGTAATAGTGCAATCTTGGTTCTGATAAATGGCAAATAGAACAGGGAAGCGATCTCATAGAATACTATCATCTAGCCATGGGTCATGCCAAACCCTGGCCAAATCCCCACAATTGATGTTAATTTTCCTCCTAGCCATATATGTTTCCTTGACTTTCATGATGGATTTCCAACAAGGAGAATCAGAGAAACGGTTGCGGATGTTTGCAACAGTTTTGTTTCTGAAATATCTTGCACGAATAATACGTTGCCACATCCCATCACTAGTTTCGAGCTTCCACCACCATTTGAGCAGGAGGCTAATGTTTTGTTTATGAAGATCCTTTATACCCAAGCCTCCAATTTTTTAGATCGACAAAATCCTGGTCCATTTGACCATATGATAGGCACATTTCTTATTCTTCCTCCTCCAAAAGAAACGCCTACGATGTTTATTCATTTTTTCAATAAATGTTTTGTTAAAGAGAAACATGGACATCAAATATGATGGGATTCCATCAAGACTAGAGTCCAATGGTGTTATCCTAGCCCAGAGGATGCTGCATAGGCCACCCATGCATCCAGTTTTTTGATCATCTTAATATCCAGGAAGTCCAACTCAATGTTCTTAAGAGTGGAATAGGTGACTGGCACCCCCATGTATCTCATAGGTAAAGTGCCCACCCGACAACCAAACATCTCTGCATATACCAGGTTAGTATCATTATCCCCGCCAATAATGAATACTTCACTTTTTTCAAACTTAATTTTTAACCCTGACCTAAGCTCAAACATATACAATAGCAATTTGACATTGACAACCTTGTCTATGTCATGCTCGAAACATAGGATCGTGTCATCATCGTATTGTAGGATACACACCCCTCCCTCAATCAGGTGAGAGGCCAATCCTTTGATGAGATCATTTTTTGAGCAGCAAGTACCATCTTAGCCAAGCACTCAGCTGCAAGGTTAAACAAGAAAGGAGAATGTGGGTCGCCTTGTCGTTCCCCTTTGGCACTCTGAATATACGGTCCTAACTCATCATTGATCTTCACACTTACTATCCCATTTTTAAGGATTTGCGAAACCCACCCGCACCACTTGGTAGTAAAGCCATGTTTAACATGACAATCAAGTAGGAACTCCCAGTTCACTTTGTCATAGGCCTTCTCGAAATCGATCTTAAGAACTACTCCCACATGCTTTTTACATGAGTATAGTGCAACACCTCATGTAAGGATAAGATACCATCCACAATATGCCTCCCCTTAATGAATGCATTTTGTTGAATGCTAAACATTTTGTTAGCAAAGTTGCTGGCCCTAAGGTCCATGACTTTAGTGATCAATTTATAGAGGCAACATAGCGAACATATGGGCCTATACTGCTGGATCTTTTTGGCATATGTAGTTTTAGGAAGCAATGTGATGATACCATAGTTCAAACGTTGCACATCCAGCTTGCCTTCATAGAACCACTCAAACAAGCTGAAAAGGTCCGCACTCACCACATCCCAACAATGTTGGTAAAATTCAACAGGGATATTATCCGGACCAAAGGCTCGATTAGATCTCATCTCAAATAAAGCCTTTTTAATTTCTTCAAGGGAAAAAGGTCGTGTCAGGTCCTCATTATCCTCAAGTGAATTTTTTTCATCTTGGGACTAGAGGGAGGCATCTATGTGACAAATATTGCCAGGGGATGGTCCAAACAAATCACTATAATATGTAGCATGGGACAATAGGTTTTCGGTCCCTTCTACAATCACTGAACCGCACTCGAGCGAGATCATAGAGTTTTTTCTACGTCGCCCATTGGCCACTTTATGGAAAAAGTTAGTATTATTACCCTCTTTTAAGAGCCATCTCTCATTAGAGAATTGATGCCAATGAAGTTTTTCTTCTACATATAGATTATTAAGCTCAACTAGGATGTCCAACTTTCTGGTATAAGCCTCCCCACAAAGACCAACAGTTTCCTCAAGTGTTTCTAATTCTTGCAACTCAAGTGTAATAAGGTTCTTCCTGATTTTATTATGTCCAAAAATATTCGAGCCCCAACCTTTGAAAAATTCCTTAAACCACTTCAATTTGATATTTAAAATATCAATAGGGTCATTAGTATAAACTGGTAGGGCTGGGCATTCGGTTCTGGGTGGTTAGGGCTTTATCCTCGCAAGGAATTCTCTCTCAAAGGCTTCGAGGTGGGTTGCTCTCAAACGACAAAAGCCGTATTCTAACTCTGAGCAGCCAACCCTTTATGGTTGTAGGGGGTGGGCTATTTATAGCCACTAGGCAACCCGACTTGATTTGTCCAAAATGACCCTGGGTCACTAAGGAACTGACACGTGTTCCAACGATCAGATTTCAAACACACACAACAACTTTACTTGGGCTACAAGCAAAGTTGACTTGTCCGACTCTGGACAAGATTCGCTCTCATAGTCTTCACTCGAAGATATAGGTTTTGGTTAAGCATCACTTCAGTCATTCTGACTGGTTCTCTTGGACCCCACTTAACAGTATGGTGGTTCCTATGACTCAACAAAGAAGAAAAAGAACTATGAAAGATCTAAGTCTTCGAGCTCCATAGGCTTCATGCGATGTCTTCTCTTGTCATAGTCTTCAATGTGAATATCTTCACATACCACCTTTGACTTCAATGTCTTCATATATTTTTAGGGGTCATCTCTAGTAGGAAAACCGAATCAATGAGGGACTTCTACCTGTGTTATCCTGCAATTCTCACAAACACATTAGTCCCTCAACTAGGTTTGTCGTCAATACTCCAAAACCAACTAGGGGTGGCACTAGATGCACTTACAATCTCCCCCTTTTTGGTGATTGATGACAAACTAGTTGAAGTTTTCAACGGGGAATATAATATGTGAAATTGTAAAGGATAAGGAATTGTCTTCATAAGTTGCAAGGGCTCCCCCTGAAGATGTGCATATGAGTAATTTGCTTTTGGAATGCAAATGCACATGGCAGGTTGTACTTGTGGAGATCCTCTTCAACTTATGATGACAATTCATTATGCATGTGAAGGTATGTGAAGATAATGACATGCATAATGAAAAATGGACATATGCAAAATGATCTAAGTGCGGAGTTTATCGTCGCACATGCGGAATTTATCATCGCATCACAAAGTAGCAAATAAGTAGCAGACGACCATCGAGTTTAAGTGTTACAACTCAAAGAACCAAATGTATCAAAACGAGAGTTGTAAACACTAGGCAAAATATAAAGCAACCGCCCATATGGACCCTCTTGAAGACTATCGAACTCATATGCTTCTCCCCCTTTTGTCAGTAAGGACCAAAAAGGTTTGAAGACATAGAGCATCTACTCGTTCCCATGAAGAGTAGGTGAAGCAGCAGGGTCGTCGGTGGTGATCAGCGGTGGAGAAGAACTTGGAGCAGTGTCGAAGCATGCTGAAGGAGGGGGCGGTGAAGTAGCATCGTCTTCGTCCTCGATCACTCGGGCATTCACAGTTGCCACAGAGGAAGAGAACTCAGAGTCTTCAAGAGATGGAGTTCGTCGCAGCACTGCCCTTCGGGGAGGTGTGGAGTCAAATTTGAAGCGTTCAGAGAAGCCATCCTCTTGAAGATCATCTTCAGAGCACATAAGTGTCAGCCCTTTCCATGTGCGTCGAGAGGTTTCATGGGAAACAAAGGCATTCTTGGTGGCAAGATTGCGAATGCGGTTAACATCCACCAAGAGGCTTTGCATTTGGCGCTTCAGCCAGTCATGATGCCTATCCTATTTCTGATGAAGAGCCACCAGAAGCTCTCGGTCATTGAGAACACGAGATCGCTTCTTGGGTCATTGGGCAATAGTGCTTTCGGTGGCTTCAGTAAGGGCACGATGAGGTGCACGTGTAGTTCCAGCCAGAGGATAAACACGAGTGACTGCTTCAACTCCTTCAATGTTCTGAGAGAAACTTTGACGCTCCGCATTCTGAAGACTAAGAGGCTCCTTGGCAGGCTCAGGATAAATGGATTCAACGGACATATCCACATCAGGCAGAAAGATCCGATGATTGCGAGCAGATGGCTGATATGAGATAGCGGAGTGGAGTTTAATCAGCCACATTATCCATGGAGCGTAGAACTTCAAGCCAAAAAGATCAGAGCCTGATGCAGTAAGTTGGCGGATGAAGAAGTCTTGTGCATTGAAGCATCTGCCATGAAGAATATAGAAGACCAAAGTCTTCATTGCACCTTCCAGCTTGGCATGTGGAGAATGCCCTTTGATGGGCCAGAGAGTTCGCTTTATGATGTGATAGATAGTCCCTGGCAGATACTCAAGGTCTTCAACAAAGAACTCCTTAGGATATGCAGCATCTTGTGGCAAGGGCTTCATCATACTGAGCATCTGACTCATGTTCGGTTCAAGCTTCTGAAAGATGCTCTCCATAGCTTCACTGTGAAGCTGACAGCCAGGTTCATAGAGATCTCCAGGAGTGGGCAGACCAGTGAGCTCAATGATATCAAAGGTTTTGGTTTCGTGATGAACATTTCCTGTCATCCACTCCAGGACCCAAGTCTTCGGATCTCTGTTGTAGCCATGATGTGAAGTGTGGCATAAAATTGGAGCAGCAACTCTTTGTTCCAGTACTCTTGGTCGGTGACAAAAGGCAACAGTCCAACCTCTTTGAAGCAATCCAGAGCTTCTTCCAGACAGGGCAGACCAGCTATTGCTTCGGTGTCAAGACGCTTATGTGGGAAGATGCGACCTTGATTGTACAGAATGCAGGAGTAATAGCTTCGCTGTGGATAGCTCCAGAACCGATCAGAAGATATTTGTTCCCTTGAGTAGGGGTTCTTGGAGCTGCGGAAGAAAGTGTTGTCTGCTTTGAAGCCGTTGACATTGAAGGATCCAGGTGCTGATGTAGGACCTGGAAACCTGGGCAACCTTGGAATTAGCTTCTGTACCTGAGGCATGTGCTCAACATGATAGTCAACTAAGGACCAACAGCAGGCGCAGGAACAGAAGCAGTAGCATCATTGGCTTCGCTGACTTCTGGTTCTTCGGTTGGTGTAGGCTCCACATTTGCTTCAGCCATGACAGCGTCAGTGGCTTCATTGGTGTTGGTGGTGGCAGCCTCAAGATTTTCTACCTCCACTTGATGAGCTGGAGGGTCGAGCACAGACACGTTCTCCGCGAGAACAGCTTCGTCAGTAGTTGGGGGAGTGGGGACACATTCTTCTTCTTGGGTGTCATCGGTTGATGCAGCCGGAATATCTTCAGCAGCTTTAGCTTCAGATTCAGAGACTGGAGGCCTTGGTCCTTTGCGAAGCCTGCGTAACGCTGGCGATGCTTTTGGAGAAGGAGTTGGCTGGGCCTCAAGGTCATCTTCTTCTTGTTCTTGTGGGTGATCAGCCCATGATGCATCCTGAGCAATTGGCGTCAGAGGACGACCAATGCTGATGAGTTCGCTGTGCGTAAGCACAGGCGATGATACCTATTGGTGCTTGATCCGAGGAAGAACTGCATCATCTTCAACATGGTCATGGTGACCAATGTCTTCAGCAGCAGTGGGATCAGCTGCTGGAAAGTCTTCAGCTTCATGAGCCTCTGTGAAAGCAGGCTCATGGACAGTCAGTTGGCACTCTTGATGTTCAGCGGCAGGGCGAACCATGGAGATGGGTTCAACAAGTAAGGGCTCTGTGGGAGTGTCACATCCCTAGTCTGGTATGACCTAGACTAGCCAGTCAGTTGTGCATCATATTTAAATTTCATTTAAATTTGAAATGAGGATTGGTGGAACCCTCAGAATCATTTTTGAAAATGACCCAAATAAAAATTTCTCCAAAAGGGTCCAAGAAAATGCTCATGTTGCTCTCTGAAAATATTGGACAGAGATAAAAATCAAAACAATATTTTTAGGAGCTCATGGATATTTATTTTGGCCATTTGGATTAATTCGATAAATATTTGCATTGGAAATATATTAGTTATATATATTAATATATCTCCAAAAATTATGCCATTTATAAAGGAGCTCTGGAATAATACCATTAGCCCCTACAAAAATTGGCATAAGCAAATAAAATGGTTTAGTATTTTTATTAAACCAAACAAATGCCAGAAAAGTAGAAAAGAAAACAAAATTTGAGAAACGCCTACCTGTGCTCACCTGAGGCCTGGCACTGTGCGGCCCAGCTGGCCGGCCCAGCCGACTGGCTAGCGCCAGTCGTCCTCCACCTCCCGCCAGGAGGCCAGGGGCGTGTGGCCGGCGCGTGCGCACCATCGTGCCGCCACGGCACCTGCCTGCCTGTCCTCCCCCTCGACGCCTGGACGTCCGGAACGTCGCCACGCAGCCGCCCCGGTCCTTTTCCCCTCCCTCTCGCTCTCCCTCCTCCCTGGTTCTCTCTTCCCCGAGCGCACCCGAGCGCAGCCGCCGCCATCGCTCGCCGTTGCCGTGGCCACCGGCCTCCCCTCGCCTCCCTGACACGCTTCCCAGCTCCGCCACGACCCCCTCTACCTCCTCGTCAAGCCACGCACCTCCGGACGCGCTCCATCGCCGACGCCGTTGTCTTCTTCACCACCGACGCCGGAGATCGACCTCGCCGCCATCGCCGTCGATTCGCCGGACGCAGGACGTCCCCGAGCACACCGACCTGCTCTGCGAGTCCGCCGTGAGCCCCTCTTCCTTTCCCCTCACCTCTCTCTCTCGCGCGTGCCCTGTAGCCGCTGCCCCGCGAGCGCCCAAAGCCGCCGTCCGCCATGGCCGGCGAGCTCCATGCCCCCGAGCACCTCCGCCTCGCGTAGTAGCTCGATGTGCTCCTGCTGCCTCGTAGCTACCGCCTGTGCCCTCCGTTCGCTCGAACGCGAGCTGCAGCCCCACACCCGCGCTATCCCAAACTCCGGTCGCCGCCCAAGTGGTCGCCGCCGGCGATATAGGCCGTCTCCGGTGAAACAGAGCGCGCCACAGGATGCGCGCGAGCCTGGGCTTCACGTAGGTGCTCTCCGCCGCACGATTGGTCGCCGGAGCGACGATTCCGCAGCCCTCCGTCGCGTTCAGGCCTCGCCGGCGACTAACCGCCGGCGGGTCTGACTTGTTTGACCTGGGATTTGACCCCCCAGGGTCGCTGACTAGTGGGGCCAGGCCCTGCTAATTTTAGTTAAAAAAATAACTAAACCTATTTAGCCACTAACACTGACCAGTGGGCCCGCCCCCCCCTAATCTGTTAATTAAGTTAATCTAACCCTGTTTAACCCCCTGTCACTGACGTGTGGACCCCACACGTCAGGTTTGACCCCAGCCAACCGCAGTTGACCGCTGACGTCGTGCTGACGTCATGCTGACGCAATTATTTATTGGAATTAAAATAATTCAGAAAATCCAGAAAATGATTTAAACTTCAAAAATTCATAGAAATTCAACCGTAGCTCAGATTGAAATAATTTATATATGAAAAATTATCAGAAAAATGCAATCTTTCCATCTGTACTAGTTTCATGCATGACAAACCAACTTATACATGCTGAATATGAGAAAACACATTATGGCATATTAAGAGACATATTTTCGGAGTTGCATTTGAACCTTTTGTTCAAATGGACTTCATTCAATTGAATACTAGTTGCATTAGCTCAAACAGCATCACATCTACATGCCATGCTCATGCATCATATTGTTGCATATGATTGTGTATTGATTGCCGGCACCGTTCCTTCTCGATAGGTCCTGCTCCGGAGTCGTTCCAGAGTACCTGTCTGTGAAGCAGTGCCTCCCTTGTTGATTTACCAGGCAAGCAAACCCCCTTGTTCATTTCGATAAAACCCTACTCTCTCGCTCCTGCTCTCAGTTATTGCATTAGGACAACAACGATTCATCTGCTACTTTGTGCTGCGGTAGTTGAACCCATTCCTCTGCATGACCTGTCATTGCCACAGTAAATAGTTGAAACCCACTAGCATGTGTAGGAGTTGATTGAAGCCACTGATGTGTTCCTACCATGCTATGCCTGCTATTGCTTAGAGTTGTGTCAGGTCTGATTCATTGGGAATGAATTGGAGTGTTACGATATGTTCTGATGCTGAGAATGAAGGGTGTGTGAACACGATTTGGTAAAGGTAGCGGTGAGAGGCCATGTAGGAGTACATGGTGGGTTGTCTCACTGGAACCGTCCTTAAGCACTGAGTTCTACGTATGTTGTCCAATGACTCGATACTACCACACATTGGGTTCCGGTAACTCGACCCCTCTCGGCTTATTAACCAACTTGGTCTCTGTCCAGGAGTCGCAACTAGTTTCTGGTGTTTGTAGGTAGTGTTAGTAGTCTACCAAGTGGCACCCGGCCAGGTGGGCTTGGGACAGACTAGGCACCAGTGGCACGGTGTACCAAGCGTAGATCCATCCGGCGAGGTGGGCTTGGGAACCCTGCACACATCGTTTGGGGCCGTGAGTGAAACCCCGGCCGGATCTCCTTGCGGATGGAACCCGAATAGGCGATAAACCTGGATTAGAGTCTTGTGTGGTTAGTCAGGTCGTGGCCGTCACCCTCGCCAGGCTTCCGCTTGAAGGTTGCCGAGATACATGACGTGTACATGGCGGTAAGTGGCGAGAGCGTGTGTGAAGAAGTACACCCCTGCAGGGTTAACATGATCTATTCGAATAGCCGGGTCCGCGGTTATGGACTTCTTGGATGCTTACGTGGTACATAGACAACTTGAAGTGGATACCCTAAAATGCTCAAGACAAGTGTGAGTGCTATGGATGGCCTTCTCGTAGGGAGACGGGGATGAGTCCATAGTAGTGTATTGTGTGGTGATTAGTGGACTCGTGTACGTTGTTTCACCTCCAGAGTTTCTGGTAGTCGTAGAACAGGATAGCCACAGAGTCAAAGCTGGCTTGCTGCAACTAAACCCCACATTACCCTCTTGATGCAAATGCATGTATGATAGGATCTGATGTAAGTCTTGCTGAGTACCTTTGTACTCATGTTGCTTCATTTATGTTTTTGCAGCGGAGACTTCGGTCTTACTAGTGTTCTCGTGGACTTCGACTAGTAGCTAGTACCTCAGCTACGATCTTGATCGGATGTTGTAGATAGTCAGGCTCTTCAGCCTTTTTCATTTATAGATGTCTGTACCCAGACATATAATGCTTCCGCTTGTTGCTTGTATGCTCTGTATGATGGGTTTTGTGACCCCTGCTTGCAATAAATGCTATGATGGCTCTTCTGAGCCTTTATCTATATGAGTTGTTGAGTTATGCTGTGATGCCATGTTGTACAACACATACTTGCATGTTATGCGTACGTGTAATGTGTATTGCTATGTGTGGGATCTAACTATCTAGTTGTTTATCCTTAGTAGCCTCTCTTACCGGGAAATGTCTCCTAGTGCTTCCACTGAGCCCTGGTAGCTTGCTACTGCTCCGGAACACTTAGGCAGGCCGGCATGTGTCCTTCTTCGATCCTGTGTCTGTCCCTTCGGGGAAATGTCACGCGATGAATACCAGAGTCCTGCTAGCCCGCTACAGCCCGGTTCACCGGAGTCCTGTTAGCCCAGTGCTACAGCCTGGATTCACTCGTTGATGACCGACACGTTCGATGCTGGGTCATGGATGCCTGTCCCTGTAAGTTAGTGCCACTTTGAGTTTACGACTAGCCATGTCAGCCCGGGCTCCTTATCATATGGGTGCTAGCGACACCATCATATATGTGTGCCAAAATGCGCAAACGGTCCCGGGCAAAGGTAAGACGACACCGTGGGGATACCGTGTGTGAGGCCGCAAAGTGATATGAGGTGTTACATGCTAGATCGATGTGGCATTGAGTCGGGGTCCTGACAGCGTTGGTATCAGAGCCTGACTGTCTGTAGGATTACCAAGCCAAACCGGTCGAAGTTGAGTCTAGAAATTCTTTAGTTATGTAAGGGAATTGATTGTGGGTTGGAACGTAAGGCTCTTTTTTTTACTCCTTTACCTCATGGCCTTCTGATCTGAGTCGTCCTATCTTTCCTACGGGGTTAAGGAACTAGGCTTTCTTTTCCGTCTAACAGGATCACGTGTTACTACTCCGTAGTCCCATAGGATTGGTTGATCAGAGTCATACCCTAGTTTTGAGTATTTCCGGTGTAGTCTGCTTAGTATGATCTCAGAACCTTGAGTAATGTTGATGAGTATGTTACCACCCCATTTTTAGTAGGATGTCTCATTCTGAGCATTTTACTGCCGTTATGCTGCCGAAATTTCCCTAGGAGTTCGAGAGATACTAATTCCTTGTCCTACATTCTACAGTCCATAGTTGATGCTGATTCCGTCCTTGGTTCGTTTCTCAGGATGTCATCGGCTAAGCGAAGTTCCGTTGCTCGTAGCCAGAACCACGGAGATGGTAGGGATGAGGATCCTCCCGATCAGCCTTTGTTGACAGAGTTCATGCTAGAGATGGAGAGGAACAAGCGTGAGTCCAACCGCTTGTTGGCACGTATCGAGGAGAACACCGCACATCAGTCCAATAAGCCTGTGACCATTCATGACTTCATTCGCTTGCACCCACCTACCTTCCATCATTCCATCGAGCCACTCGATGCAGATGACTGGCTCCGTAGCATCACTCATAAGCTGCATTCCGCGAGCGTAGCCGAAAGTGACAAGGTCACCTATGCTGCACACCACCTGGAAGGTCCTGCTAGTCTTTGGTGGCAGAACTATGAGGCTATGCTTCCAGCTGGCCAGACTTCCACCTGTAGGGATTTCGTTGAGGCTTTTCGCGAGCATCACATTCTTGAAGCCCTCATTGATCGCAAGAGAGAAGAGTTCTGTAGTTTCACCCAGGGTAAGATGGCTGTTGATGCCTATAGTAGAGAGTTTGAGAACCTCGCCCGTTATGCCACAGAAGAGGTGTCCACGGATGCCAAGAAGCAGGCTAGGTTCCGGAAGGGTCTCAACCCCAAGTTGCGTCGTGATCTCCACCTGCATCATTGTGATACATTCCAAGCCCTTGTGAACAAGGCCATTAATGCAGAGACAGCTCAACTCACTTACGAGGAGTCTCGTAAGCACACTCGTGCTTTGGGATCTTCCTCCGGTTCTAGCTCTCAGAAGCGCCGGATTTGGGTTCCAAACTCCGCTCTTCCACCCAAATATGTATCGAGGCCATCTTATGTGGCACCTCATCAAGTTCAGCAGTATGCTCCACCCAGGCCTATTGGTGGACCGCCTTCCAATGCAGGTCCACATCCTACCTCCAAGATTTGTTACAAGTGCGGAGAGCCAGGCCACATTGCCCGTATTTGCACTCAGACCAGAGTTGCTCCACCCCAGCTCGAGAAGTCTATTGGCCATGGTAAGCCATCACGCAAGATGATCAGTGCCAAGTCAGCTCCCACTGAACATGGACGTGTGCATCACGTCTCAGCTAAAGCCGCTCATGATGATCCAGATGTCGTTCTTGGTACACTCCTTGTCAACTGTCATCCGGCATCGGTTTTGTTCGATACTGGAGCGTCTCATTCCTTCATTTCTGAAAGCTATGCCCGCTTGCACGACATGTCATTTTGTGATATGCCCTCTCCACTACTTATTCAAACTCCTGGATCCAAATGGCAAACTTCTAGGATAAGTTATGGCAATGAAATCCTTGTGGACAGACTTGCATTCCTTGCTTCCTTGATATCTCTCAAGTCTTCGGATATTAACATCATCTTGGGTATGGACTGGATGACAGCTCATCATGCCAAGATTGATTGTTTCACCAGGTCTGTTCAGCTCACACACCCATCTGGCAAGATAGCCATTGTCTCCACTAGAGTTGCAAAGCGTCAGCTCTATTCTCTTAATGCCAGCCCTCTTCCAGACCTTGAAGATATCCCGGTAGTCCGTGACTTTCCGGATGTCTTTCCAGAGGAACTGCCAGGTGTTCCGCCTGACAGAGATGTAGAGTTCGTCATAGATCTTATCCCAGGAACTGCTCCAATCTCTAGGAGACCCTACAAGATGGCACCCTTAGAACTAGCCGAGCTTAAGAAACAACTTGATGAGTCCTTGCAAAAGGGTTTCATCCGTCCTAGTTCTTCTCCTTGGGCTTGCCCCGTCCTCTTTGTCAAGAAGAAAGACGGTACGGACCGGATGGTCGTTGATTATCGTCCCGTTAATTTGGTCACGATAAAGAACAAGTATCCGCTCCCCAGGATCAACGACCTGTATGATCAGCTCGCTGGATCCTCAGTCTTTTCCAAGATGGATTTAAGGTTAGGCTACCATCAAATCAAGATCAGAAATCGGGACATTCCCAAGACAGCTTTTGTCACTCGTTATGGTCAGTATGAGTACACCGTCATGTCCTTCGGCCTAACCAACGCCCCAGCCACATTCTCCCGCCTGATGAACTCGATCTTCATGGAGTACTTAGATAAGTTCGTCGTGGTTTACCTCGACGATATTCTTATCTACTCGAAGAACGAGGAAGAGCATGCCGAACATCTTAGACTTGTGTTAGAAAAACTCAGAGAGCACCGCCTTTATGCCAAGTTCTCCAAGTGTGAATTTTGGTTGCCAGAAGTGACCTACCTAGGCCACGTAATCTCTGGTAAGGGCATTGCTGTCAATCCCGAGAGAGTTCAGGCTGTTCTCGATTGGACTCCACCTGAGACCGTTAAACAAGTTAGGAGTTTCCTTGGTCTAGCCAGCTATTGTCGCCGCTTTGTTGAAAACTTCTCCAAAGTAGCCAAACCCCTCACGGAACTTCTCAAGAAAGATAAAAAGTTTGAGTGGTCCCCACAGTGTGAACACAGTTTTCAGGAACTGAAAAGGCGCCTGACTTCTGCTCCCATACTTGTGCCACCGGATTTCACTAAAGACTTTATTATCTACTGCGATGCCTCACGACAGGGACTAGGTTGCATTCTTATGCAGGATCGTCATGTGATTTCCTATGCATCTCGACAGTTGCATCCACATGAGGATAATTATCCCACACATGATCTAGAGCTTGCAGCCGTAGTCTATGCACTCAAGACCTGGCGACATTACCTCCTTGGTAAACGTTGCGAGATCTACACCGATCACCAGAGTCTGAAGTATATCTTCACCCAACCAGATTTGAACCTTAGGCAAAGACGTTGGTTGGAGTTAATCGCAGATTATGATCTAGGGATTACCTACACCCCAGGCAAAGCCAATGTCATGGCTGATGCTCTAAGCCGTAAATCCTATTGCAACAATCTCATGTTGCAGCAAGGCCAACCACTTCTCCATGAGGAATTCTGTAAGCTTAATCTTCACATTGCTCCTCACGGATTCCTTTCTACCTTGGTGGCGAAACCTACCCTTGTGGATCTTATCATAGAAGCCCAGAAGCATGATACGGGGATTACCCGGATCAAGAGAAACATTGCCAAGGGTATTGCTGGTAGTTTCTCTATAGATGATCGAGGTGTTGTTTTCTTTGGGAACCGCCTGGTGGTCCCCAAGAAGCAACATCTTCGACAATTGATTCTTAAGGAGGCGCATGAATCTCCTCTCACAATTCATCCCGGCAGTACTAAGATGTATCAGGATCTACGCCAGAGGTTCTGGTGGACTAGGATGAAGAGAGAAATCGCTGAGTTCATTGCTAACTGTGACGTTTGTCGTCGCGTTAAGGCAGAGCATCAAAGGCCTGCTGGCACCCTTCAGCCTTTAGCTATTCCTGAGTGGAAATGGGATAAAGTTGGTATGGACTTCATTACCGGCTTTCCCAGGACCAAGAAAGGGAATAACGCTATCTTCGTAGTCGTTGATCGTCTTTCCAAAGTGGCTCACTTCCTTCCTGTTCGGGAAAGTATCACTGCTGGTCAGCTTGCTGACTTATATATTTCTCGAATAGTGTCACTTCATGGTGTTCCACTAGAGATCAATTCAGACCGTGGCAGTCTTTTCACTTCTCATTTTTGGGAGAGCTTCCAAACTGCCATGGGAACCCATCTTTCCTTCAG
>NC_041386.1:563746751-563770085 GCF_002162155.2 Triticum dicoccoides
AGTGTCACATCCCTAGTCTGGTATGACCTAGACTAGCCAGTCAGTTGTGCATCATATTTAAATTTCATTTAAATTTGAAATGAGGATTGGTGGAACCCTCAGAATCATTTTTGAAAATGACCCAAATAAAAATTTCTCCAAAAGGGTCCAAGAAAATGCTCATGTTGCTCTCTGAAAATATTGGACAGAGATAAAAATCAAAACAATATTTTTAGGAGCTCATGGATATTTATTTTGGCCATTTGGATTAATTCGATAAATATTTGCATTGGAAATATATTAGTTATATATATTAATATATCTCCAAAAATTATGCCATTTATAAAGGAGCTCTGGAATAATACCATTAGCCCCTACAAAAATTGGCATAAGCAAATAAAATGGTTTAGTATTTTTATTAAACCAAACAAATGCCAGAAAAGTAGAAAAGAAAACAAAATTTGAGAAACGCCTACCTGTGCTCACCTGAGGCCTGGCACTGTGCGGCCCAGCTGGCCGGCCCAGCCGACTGGCTAGCGCCAGTCGTCCTCCACCTCCCGCCAGGAGGCCAGGGGCGTGTGGCCGGCGCGTGCGCACCGTCGTGCCGCCACGGCACCTGCCTGCCTGTCCTCCCCCTCGACGCCTGGATGTCCGGAACGTCGCCACGCAGCCGCCCCGGTCCTTTTCCCCTCCCTCTCGCTCTCCCTCCTCCCTGGTTCTCTCTTCCCCGAGCGCACCCGAGCGCAGCCGCCGCCATCGCTCGTCGTTGCCGTGGCCACCGGCCTCCCCTCGCCTCCCTGACACGCTTCCCAGCTACGCCACGACCCCCTCTACCTCCTCGTCAAGCCACGCACCTCCGGACACGCTCCATCGTCGACGCCGTTGTCTTCTTCACCACCGACGCCGGAGATCGACCTCGCCGCCATCGCCGTCGATTCGCCGGACGCAGGACGTCCCCGAGCACACCGGCCTGCTCTGCGAGTCCGCCGTGAGCCCCTCTTCCTTTCCCCTCACCTCTCTCTCTCGCGCGTGCCCTGCAGCCGCTGCCCCGCGAGCGCCCGAAGCCGCCGTCCGCCATGGCCGGCGAGCTCCTGCCCCCGAGCACCTCCGCCTCGCATAGTAGCTCGATGTGCTCCTGCTGCCTCGTAGCTACCGCCTGTGCCCTCCGTTCGCTCGAACGCGAGCTGCAGCCCCACGCCCGCGCTATCCCAAACTCCGGTCGCCGCCCAAGTGGTCGCCGCCGGTGATATAGGCCGTCTCCGGTGAAACAGAGGGCGCCACAGGATGCGCGCGAGCCTGGGCTTCGCGTAGGTGCTCTCCGCCGCACGATTGGTCGCCGGAGCGACGATTCCGCAGCCCTCCGTCGCGTTCAGGCCTCGCCGGCGACTAACCGCCGGCGGGTCTGACTTGTTTGACCTGGGATTTGACCCCCCAGGGTCGCTGACTAGTGGGGCCAGGCCCTGCTAATTTTAGTTAAAAAAATAACTAAACCTATTTAGCCACTAACACTGACCAGTGGGCCCGACCCCCCCTAATCTGTTAATTAAGTTAATCTAACCCTGTTTAACCCCCTGTCACTGACATGTGGACCCCACACGTCAGGTTTGACCCCAGCCAGCCGCAGTTGACCGTTGACGTCGTGCTGACGTCATGCTGACGCAATTATTTATTGGAATTAAAATAATTCAGAAAATCCAGAAAATGATTTAAACTTCAAAAATTCATAGAAATTCAACCGTAGCTCAGATTGAAATAATTTATATATGAAAAATTATCAGAAAAATGCAATCTTTCCATCTGTACTAGTTTCATGCATGACAAACCAACTTATACATGCTGAATATGAGAAAACACATTATGGCATATTAAGAGACATATTTTCGGAGTTGCATTTGAACCTTTTGTTCAAATGGACTTCATTCAATTGAATACTAGTTGCATTAGCTCAAACAGCATCACATCTACATGCCATGCTCATGCATCATATTGTTGCATATGATTGTGTATTGATTGCCGGCACCGTTCCTTCTCGATAGGTCCTGCTCCGGAGTCGTTCCAGAGTACCTGTCTGTGAAGCAGTGCCTCCCTTGTTGATTTACCAGGCAAGCAAACCCCCTTGTTCATTTCGATAAAACCCTACTCTCTCGCTCCTGCTCTCAGTTATTGCATTAGGACAACAACGATTCATCTGCTACTTTGTGCTGCGGTAGTTGAACCCATTCCTCTGCATGACCTGTCATTGCCACAGTAAATAGTTGAAACCCACTAGCATGTGTAGGAGTTGATTGAAGCCACTGATGTGTTCCTACCATGCTATGCCTGCTATTGCTTAGAGTTGTGTCAGGTCTGATTCATTGGGAATGAATTGGAGTGTTACGATATGTTCTGATGCTGAGAATGAAGGGTGTGTGAACACGATTTGGTAAAGGTAGCGGTGAGAGGCCATGTAGGAGTACATGGTGGGTTGTCTCACTGGAACCGTCCTTAAGCACTGAGTTCTACGTATGTTGTCCAATGACTCGATACTACCACACATTGGGTTCCGGTAACTCGACCCCTCTCGGCTTATTAACCAACTTGGTCTCTGTCCAGGAGTCGCAACTAGTTTCTGGTGTTTGTAGGTAGTGTTAGTAGTCTACCAAGTGGCACCCGGCCAGGTGGGCTTGGGACAGACTAGGCACCAGTGGCACGGTGTACCAAGCGTAGATCCATCCGGCGAGGTGGGCTTGGGAACCCTGCACACATCGTTTGGGGCCGTGAGTGAAACCCCGGCCGGATCTCCTTGCGGATGGAACCCGAATAGGCGATAAACCTGGATTAGAGTCTTGTGTGGTTAGTCAGGTCGTGGCCGTCACCCTCGCCAGGCTTCCGCTTGAAGGTTGCCGAGATACATGACGTGTACATGGCGGTAAGTGGCGAGAGCGTGTGTGAAGAAGTACACCCCTGCAGGGTTAACATGATCTATTCGAATAGCCGGGTCCGCGGTTATGGACTTCTTGGATGCTTACGTGGTACATAGACAACTTGAAGTGGATACCCTAAAATGCTCAAGACAAGTGTGAGTGCTATGGATGGCCTTCTCGTAGGGAGACGGGGATGAGTCCATAGTAGTGTATTGTGTGGTGATTAGTGGACTCGTGTACGTTGTTTCACCTCCAGAGTTTCTGGTAGTCGTAGAACAGGATAGCCACAGAGTCAAAGCTGGCTTGCTGCAACTAAACCCCACATTACCCTCTTGATGCAAATGCATGTATGATAGGATCTGATGTAAGTCTTGCTGAGTACCTTTGTACTCATGTTGCTTCATTTATGTTTTTGCAGCGGAGACTTCGGTCTTACTAGTGTTCTCGTGGACTTCGACTAGTAGCTAGTACCTCAGCTACGATCTTGATCGGATGTTGTAGATAGTCAGGCTCTTCAGCCTTTTTCATTTATAGATGTCTGTACCCAGACATATAATGCTTCCGCTTGTTGCTTGTATGCTCTGTATGATGGGTTTTGTGACCCCTGCTTGCAATAAATGCTATGATGGCTCTTCTGAGCCTTTATCTATATGAGTTGTTGAGTTATGCTGTGATGCCATGTTGTACAACACATACTTGCATGTTATGCATACGTGTAATGTGTATTGCTATGTGTGGGATCTGACTATCTAGTTGTTTATCCTTAGTAGCCTCTCTTACCGGGAAATGTCTCCTAGTGCTTCCACTGAGCCCTGGTAGCTTGCTACTGCTCCGGAACACTTAGGCAGGCCGGCATGTGTCCTTCTTCGATCCTGTGTCTGTCCCTTCGGGGAAATGTCACGCGATGAATACCGGAGTCCTGCTAGCCCGCTACAGCCCGGTTCACTGGAGTCCTGTTAGCCCAGTGCTACAGCCTGGATTCACTCGTTGATGACCGACACGTTCGATGCTGGGTCATGGATGCCTGTCCCTGTAAGTTAGTGCCACTTTGAGTTTACGACTAGCCATGTCAGCCCGGGCTCCTTATCATATGGGTGCTAGCGACACCATCATATACGTGTGCCAAAATGCGCAAACGGTCCCGGGCAAAGGTAAGACGACACCGTGCGTGAGGCCGCAAAGTGATATGAGGTGTTACATGCTAGATCGATGTGGCATTGAGTCGGGGTCCTGACAGGGAGCAACCCGTTCCTTCTTGGTCTTTCGCTTCTTCTTGGAGGGAGCAGCATTAGAGGCTTCAGAATGTTTCCTATTTCTGGCTTCAGCCTCAGCAGTGCTTGTCTTCTTCAGTTCTGAAGCGGTAGACCTGGCTTTTGGCTTCGAGCCAGTCATGCTGGTTGGGAAGACAATGGGATGTGCTTCCTGCCTTGGTGCATCGGCTTCGGCCATAGCGGGCTTCTTCTTCTTCTTCTTCTTCTTCTTCTTCTTCTTCTTCTTCTTCTTCTTCTTCTTCTTCTTCTTCTTCTTCTTCTGCTTTACAGCCATCCTGGGGTCGATGCCAGGACGACCAAGGGCCTTGCGCTTCTCAGTCTCATTGTAGGCTTGCACACTCTTGTCAGCCAGGACCTTCATGCGCTCACAAGAACCTTGAGCTTCTGCATGTTTCTTGAGAAAGGCTTCTTTGAGCTCGTGCAGCATAATCTTGAAGTTTTTCACCTCTTGCACGCTGAGCTTGGCCATATGCTTCTTGAACTGAGCTTTCTCAAAGTCAATCTTTTGCTTCAGTTCGACGATGCGCTGAGCTAGAGCTAGCTCTGAAGTAATGGCGCCATGGAAGGCGACACTGAGGCCAATTGGAAGTTGCAGATCTTCGAAGCTGAGGTTGGGCGTGTCAAACCACTCATCAATGAAGTTGTGGATGATTGCCACGTCAAAGAGAGGTAGATCATTGAAGATTTCTGCTTCTTCTTTGCTCTTGATCAGTTGCTCAAGAGCGTCATCTGCAAGATCTTCATCACTGGACAGATCAATGGCATCGTTGCGCAGAATAGCAGCAACAGTCAGTTCTTGGCTGGTGTGTGGCAGAGGCATCTTGACTTTCTGGGGCTTGGAGATGCGTGACAGATCTTCAGACTGCACATTGTCTTTAGGAGGTGCAGTAGCCAGTGGCTTCGCCCGTGAGAGTTTTGGTGCTAAGGCAGGCTTTGAAGCTTTAGGCTGCTTCAGTTTCTTTGGCTTCGGCGCTGCAGGCGCTTCATCTGATTCAGCGTCATCTGCAGGCTCATCCACGGCTGTCCCTTGAACCACGATATGAGTGATGAGACCTTCCAGGTTGTAGAAGGTCCCAACAAGATTGGGTTCAGCTTCGCGGGTGCCATCGACACGGGGAGTAGAGGGACCAGGGTTGAAGTCTAGTCCCAAAGACTTCTTGTTCTGCTTCACTGAATTCTGGGCAAACTGGAAGTTGCGCTTGAACAGATTGTCGTCTCGACACCATAGCAGTGACGATGGGTCAGCATCCGCAAGCTGTGGTCCACGGACCATGTAGGGATAGAAGCCTTGTTCAATGGCTTCATCTCTGGACCTGGGTTGAAGATTTTTGTAGAGGATGTCTCCCCATGGTCGCTTGATGGCATTCTTTTCAGCATATTCCTTTGTCACAAATCTGCACTTGAACCACTGTTCTGCCCAATATCGTCGAATCCATTGGATTCGTGTCTTGCACTGATTGTAATCCTCTTCAGGATCTGTCTTGTAAAGCTCTGAGAGGTCATCAGACAAATCTCTTGATGTTCCCCCACGATGCTGTCTGCCACCCTTCCTTGCTGATTTCTCTGCAGCCATGAATTTCAAACTGAATGGCTTCAACACATTCAAAGGCTTCAAAGGCTTTCGCTTGCTGGACAAACAGGAACTGGCTTCGGGAGAATTTATATGATACTGTAAGAATTCTACAAATGAATGCAGACTATGAGAACCAAGGGATTCTCCCACGAACATGTACCTGTAAGAGCATTAAGGTGCGAGGGAAGGGGAAGAGGTCATATGCATTCTCAGAAGATTTTGAAGATAAATCAGTTTAGAAGACATTGACCTCATCATGCGAAGACATTCACTCATAGATAAGGAGTTGGTTCCAGATTTGTACAAATCCACGGATCAGTACAAGTGAGGAATCTAACTACTTTGTGAAGCATAAGTGAACATACTAGGCATAATATGAGATGCAGTATGAAGTGGGTCAAACATGTGTGAACAGAAACTACTTGTGGTAGAAAGTGACGAATCTGTAGGATCAAAGGGGCCGTAAAAAGGAGGTTTTTATTTACCACACAAGGAACTGCTAGACAGAGTGGAAGAGGAGGCCAAGCAGTTCGATCGTCCATGCCCTAACTTGGCGACGGAGGACACCTACGGCGACGGCGGAGAGGACGATGTCCGCGATCGGCATGAAGACGACGTCGGAGAGGTTGCGGCAGCTAAGCGCTTCGTCGCCGGCGTCGTCGAGGGCTATCGGTGGCGCTAGGGTTCATGCAAGAGTGGAAGAAGAGATAATGACTGTGGTGAGGCGTGTATTTATAGGGACAGGGGCGGCTCAGTGTTATTACACAGGTGCCCCTAGTGATTCACATCTGAGGAACACATGGCCATCATGCAGCATATCGGCTCAGTGTCTCTGTATCTTCTGCTGACAAGGACGCAGAGAAGACATTTGACAGTTTCAAGAGAATGCATATGATTTGGAGAGTTAGAGTTTGAGATAGAAAGCATAGAGAGGTTAGGGTCCGATCACATTCACTTAGTTCAAAAGATTCAACAAGAAGACATAGCTATAAGTGAATGCTGTAGAGGACAGAACACTAGTATATATATAATCAACATAGTGAAGATAATCATGAAGACATGTTGAGATTGAAGCCAAACCAAATGTGAAGACATAGCAAATGTAACGCAATGAGTGAAACACTTCAAACAAAACATTTGGTGGTGGCGTTACCCACCGTATAGGAAGTGTTAGACCCAGACACGGCGCACAATTATCATGGCGCTCCGAGGTCAAATTCCTCATTAATGTATTCACACTTAGAATGCATGTCTTCATTGATTGAAGATATACTTTGCTTTGTGTGTTGCACATCTAAGTCATCAATATGCACAAGTGTTAGGATGTGTGCCTGATCACAGGACATTTGAGGATTCCAAGATATTTAGCTCACACCGTAACTTGCAAAATCTCTTCTCATCCAAGGGCTTGGTGAAGATATCTGCCAATTGCTCTTCAGTGTTGATGTGTATGATATCAATATCTTCCTTCACAACATGATCTCTGAGAAAGTGATGACGAATCTCAATGTGCTTTGTCTTCGAGTGCTGAACTGGGTTGTTGGCAATCTTGATGGCACTTTCGTTGTCGCAGTAGAGTGGAACTTGCTTCAGATGAATGCCATAGTCTTTGAGTGTTTGCTTCATCCACAGAAGCTGAGCGCAGCAAGATCCAGCAGCAATGTATTCAGATTCAGCAGTGGAGAGAGATACACAGTTCTGCTTTTTTGAAGACCAACATACAAGTGTTCGTCCCAGAAAATGACATGTGCCTGATGTAGACTTGCGATCAACCTTGTCACCAGCATAATCAGCATCCGAGAATCCAACTAGATCAAACTCTGAGCCCTTTGGATACCATAATCCTAGAGTTGGGGTGTAAGCCAAATATCGAAGAATTCGCTTCACAGCTAAGTGATGCGATTCCTTTGGTGCCGCTTGGAATCGAGCACACATGCAAACACTAAGCATAATATCTGGCCTAGATGCACATAGATAAAGTAAAGAACCAATCATGGAGCGGTATACCTTTTGATCGAACTCTTTACCATTATCGTCGGGACCCAGATGATGTTTGGCTGGCATTGGCGTCGTGAAGCCTTTGCAGTCTTGCATACCGAACTTCTTCAGGCAATCTTTGAGATACTTCTCTTGAGATATAAAGATGCCGTTGCATTGCTGTTGTATTTGAAGACCAAGGAAGAACTTCAGCTCTCCCATCATGGACATCTGGTATTGCTCTTGCATCATATATCCAAACTCTTCATTGTATTTCTGATTGGTGCAGCCGAAGATAATGTCATCCACATATATTTGGCACACAAACAGTTCACCATCATATGTCTTCGTGAAGAGAGTGGGGTCGAGAGAACCAGGTGTGAAGCCTTTGCTCTTCATGAAGTATTTGAGTGTGTCATACCAAGCCCGATGGGCTTGTTTGAGGCCATACAGTGCCTTGTTGAGCTTGTATACCATGTCAGGATGCTTTGGATCTTCAAAGCCAGGCGGTTGTGCAACATACACTTCTTCTTTAATCTTGCCATTGAGAAATGCGCTCTTCACATCCATTTGATATAGAAGTATGTTATGATGATTTGCATAGGCCAGCAGTATGCGTATGGCTTCAAGTCGAGCCACGGGAGCAAATGTTTCATCGAAGTCAATCCCTTCCACTTGAGTATATCCTTGAGCAACGAGACGAGCTTTGTTTCTGACAACTTGACCATGCTCATCTTGCTTGTTGCGGTATATCCATTTGGTGCCTATTATATTGTGCTTCCGAGGATCAGGACGCTTAACCAGTTCCCATACATTATTCAGCTCAAACTATTGAAGCTCTTCTTGCATAGCTTGAATCCATTCAGGTTCCATGAAGGCTTCTTCAACTTTCTTGAGTTCTGTTATTGAGACAAATGCGAAGTGCCCACAGAAATTTGCTAGTTGTGTTTCCCTTGAACGAGTGAGCGGACCGGGTGCATTGATGCTATCAATTATTCTCTCAATCTGCACTTCATTGGCAACACGAGGATGTACAGGGCGAAGATTTTGCTCTTGCTGATCATTGTCATTGTTAGAGGGATTGTCTTCAGGCTGAGCATTGTTTTCAGGTTGATCAGGTGCGGAGATGATAAGTTCCTCTTCAGGTTGAGCTTCAGAGGGTATGATTTCTCCAGTTCCCATAAGTTTGATTGATTCACTGGATGGAACTTCATCTAGCACATTTGGCAGGTGCTCTCTTTGTGAACCGTTAGTCTCATCGAACCGCACATCCACTGTTTCAACCACTTTATAATGAAAGAGATTGAAGACTCTGTAGGAGTGCGAATCCTTTCCATATCCAAGCATAAAACCCTCATGTACTTTTGGTGCAAATTTTGAAGTGTGATGTGGATCCTTGATCCAGCACCTGGCGCCAAATACTCTGAAGTAACTGACATTTGGCTTCTTGCCAGTAAGGAGCTCATAAAATGTCTTGTTCAGAAGCTTGTGAAGATAAACACGGTTGATTGTATGGCATGCAGTATCAATGGCTTCAGGCCAGAATTTTCTTGGAGTCTTGTATTCATCAAGCATCGTTCGGGCCATCTCAATGAGTGTTCTGTTCTTGCGTTCGATGACGCCATTCTGTTGTGGCGTGTACGGAGCTGAGAATTCATGTGTGATGCCCAAAGTATCAAGATATGTATCAAGGCCAGTGTTCTTGAATTTAGTGCCATTGTCACTTCTGATGTGCTTTATCTTAGCGCCATAGTTGTCCATTGCTTGATTGGCGAAGCGTCTGAAGACATCCTGCACTTCAGTCTTGTAGAGGATTATGTGCACCCAAGTATATCTAGAATAATCATCAACAATGACAAAGCCATAGAGACAAGCAGTAGTAGTAAGAGTTGAGTAATGAGTGGGACCGAAAAGATCCATGTGGAGCAGTTTGAAGGGTCGAGTCATTGTCATGATTGTCTTCAAGGGATGCTTGGCCCTCGTCATCTTTCCTGCTTCACAGGCACCGCATAAGTGATCTTTCTTGAACTTGACGCCCTCGATGCCTATGACATGCTTCTTCTTTGCAAGGGTGTGGAGGTTCCTCATGCCAGCATTGAGATAGACATTAAGTTGAAGCCAAGGGATTCAACAAGCATGACTTTATCCATGTGTTGATCCTTTGAGATTGCAACTCTACCTAGACCCAATACCTTGCTTTTACCAGTGTCAGCAAATGTGATGTGACTTTTGTCAGATGATTGTAAAGTTGAGTTCATGAGAAGGCTTCGCTTGCGAGTCATGTGATTGGTACACCCACTATCAATAATCCATTCTGAAGCAGATGGTGTCGTACCCTACAGTGTAGTTAGGGGGATAGGCTTCACAAAGAGAATTGTGAAGCAAAAACATTTGACGAACCAGTGGGTTATGAAAGCTTAGATCGAGATTTGGACTGATAGGGCGAGTAGCAAGCGATTCAGGAACAAAGTACATAATAAGACCATTCGGGCATTTGATCTTGCACCCTACAATATGTTTAAGGTCCCCAACAATAGCGTCAGACGATTTTGGTTTTCTGCTGGAGACCCTTCCCTGCAAAAGAGAGTTAAGCTTTCTTAGCCACCCACATCTTCAAGGGTGGCTTAGAAGTAATAAGTCTAAGTGCAGCATCTGAGAACTTTGGCTTTGGAGCCCTAGCAAAAAGTCTTGCAGGAGGACAATAGTACTCAGAAGAATGAGCAGAATAGTTCTTGGTCTTATGAACATGGCGGTTTGATGAACCACACTCATATTCATAGGCCTGAGTATGGCTTCCCTGCAAAACATTTGCGTTAGTTTGACTCCGGTGAGTCCTCTGTCTGTATGAAGGCTTTGGACCGTATGAAGCCTGTGGTCTGGGGTTTGTCTTCTTCACCTGTGGTGTCATGATGACATTCACAGGAAGATTCTCCAAACACCTTTTGGGCACCCAGATCTTCTTCATAGGCGGTCCATTCCTGCAGTTAGTACCAATATACCTGGCAAACACTTCACCATTCTGATTCTTAAACAGTTTATAGTTTGCATCAAAGGATTCATCAATGATAATGGGGTTAGCACAAGTGAAGCCAGATAGAGTGGATGGATCTGCTGAAGGTTCCTTTGCAGCAACCCATGTGGTTTTGGGGTACTGCTCAGGTTTCCAGTAAGAGCCATCGGCATTCATTTTCCTTACGAACCCAACACCCTCTTTCCTAGGGTTTCGGTTTAGGATCTGCCTTTTGAGGACATCACATAATGTCTGATGCCCTTTGAGACTTTTGTACATCCCTGTTTCAAGCAATGTCTTCAACCTAGTATTCTCATCAGCAATAGCAGTGGTATCCTCAACAGAGGGGTTAGTTCCCACATCAACAGTTGAAGATATTGCAAAAGTAGCAGCAGTAGAACATTCGGCAACAGAAGTAGCATTATCACGCTCAATGCATTTAAGACATGGTGGTTCAAATCCTTCCTGAGCTGAACTGATCTGTTCGGCGCGAAGCGACTTGTTTTCCTTTTGAAGATCTTCATGAGCCGCTCTCAATTTCTCAAGATCTTGCTTCCTTTGAAGATAATCATAGGAAAGCCTTTCATGAGCTGTTGAGAGCGTTTCATGATGACTTTCAAGTTCCTCATACTTAACGTGAAGATTTTTTATGTCTTCAATTAAGGACTGAGATCGAGTCATTTCAGCGTCTAACAGATCATCGCTTTTGTCTAACAGTTTTTGAATGTGTTCCATGGTTTTCTGTTGTTCAGTTGCAATTTTAGCGAGAGTTTTGTAGCTGGGTTTGGAACCACAATCAGAGTCATCGTCACTAGATGTTTGATAGTGAGTAGAGCGTGTGTTTACCTTGGCACCACGTGCCATGAAGCAGTAGGTGGGAGCGGAGTAGTCCTTGTCATTTGCATCGGTGTCGGTGATGGAGTCATTGTCTTCAGTGTTGAAGATGGACTTGGCAACGCATGCTGTAGCCAGACTCGCAACGCCAGCATCGGACTCCTCCTCAGACTCCACCTCCGCCTCCTTAGACACGGACTCCTCCTCTGAATCCATTTCCTTGCCAACAAAAGCACGTGCCTTGCCAGATGAGCTCTTCTTGTGTGATGAAGACTTTGAGGAGGACTTGGAAGAAGACTTTGAGTATTTCTTCTTCTTCTTGTCATCAGAATCATACTCCTTGCTCTTCTTTTTCTTCTTGTTCTCAATGTCCCATTGCAGACACTCAGAGATGTAGTGGCGAGGTTTCTTGCACTTGTGGCATGTGTTTTTCTTGTAGTCATGAGCAGAAGCTTCATCATTCCTTGAGCTTGATCGTGAAGGCTTTCTGAAGCCTTTCTTCTTGGTGAATTTTTGGAACTTCTTCATAAGCATAGCAAGCTCCTTTCCAATGTCTTCAGGATCATCAGAACTGCTGTCAGATTCTTCTTCAGATGAGGAGACAGATTTTGCCTTCAAGGCATGAGTTCGCCCATAGTTGGGACCGTAGATGTCTCTTTTCTCAAAAAGCTGAAACTCATGTGTGTTGAGCCTCTCAAGTATGTCAGACGAATCGAGTGTCTTGAAATCAGGACGTTCTTGAATCATCAGGGCTAGGGTGTCAAACGAACTGTCAAGTGATCTCAGGAGTGTCTTGACGACTTCATGCTTGGTGATCTCAGTAGCGCCGAGGGCTTGAAGCTCATTTGTGATGTCAGTGAGTCGATCAAACGTGAGCTAGACATTCTCATTGTCATTTCTCTTGAAACGGTTGAAGAGGTTGCAAAGGACACTGATTCTCTGATCTCTCTGGGTTGAGACGCCTTCGTTGACCTTGGAGAGCCAGTCCCAGACTAGCTTAGATGTTTCCAAAGCACTCACGCGGCCATACTATCCTTTGGTCAGATGACCACAGATGATATTCTTGGCAGTAGAGTCCAGTTGAATGAACTTCTTGACATCAGCAGCAGTGACACCTTCTCCAGCCTTGGGAACGCCATTCTTGGCGACATACCATAGGTCGACGTCAATGGCTTCAAGATGCATGCGCATCTTATTCTTCTAGTAGGGATATTCAGTTCCATCAAAGACGGGGCACGCAGCGGAGACTTTAATTATCCCTGCAGTCGATATAGCTAAAACTCCAGGTGGTTAAACCGAATCACATAGAACAAGGGAGTACCTTGCTCTAATACCAATTGAAGTGTGTTATATCGACTAGAGGGGGGGGTGAATAGGCGATTTTTATGAAAGTCTTCAAAACATGGAGGTTTCGAAGGCAAATGATAGAAATAAACCTATTACCATGCAGCGGAAGGTAGACTACACTAGGCAGACCATAGTCAAGTATCCAATGAAGTGAAAGCACAATGACTTATAGCAGCTAGGTAGTAAGGATCAGGTAGGAAGATATTATGAAGCCAATCAGAACAAGCAGTCACTCAGTGAAGACAAAAGATAATGCAATCATACAATGACTTCACAAGACCCAATCAGTAAGTAAAGGGAAGGGAAGGATGAAACCAATGACTCATTGAAGACAATGATTTGTTAGACCAGTTCCAGTTGCTGTGACAACTGTACACCTGGTTAAGGCGTCTAGGTATTTAAACCTGAGGACACACAGTCCCGGACACCCAGTCCTGAACACACAGCTCAGGACACCCAGTCCTCACCGTATTCCCCTTGAGCTAAGGTCACACAGACCTCGCCCAATCACTCTGGTAAGTCTTCAAGGTAGACTCCCAAACCTTCACAGACTTCGTTCACCGGTGATCCACAATGACTCTTGGATGCTCAGAATGTGACGCCTAACCGGCTAGAGGATTCACAGTCCTCAAGTGTAATAAGTCTTCAGATCACACAGACAGGAAGACTTAAGTGATGCCTGGCACTCTTTGGCTCTGGGTGGTTAGGGCTTTATCCTCGCAAGGAATTCTCTCTCAAAGGCTTCGAGGTGGGTTGCTATCAAACGACAAAAGCCGTATTCTAACTCTGAGCAGCCAACCCTTTATGGTTGTAGGGGGTGGGCTATTTATAGCCACTAGGCAATCCGACCTGATTTGTCCGAAATGACCCTCGGTCACTAAGGAATTGACATGTGTTCCAACGGTCAGATTTCAAACACACACGGCAACTTTACTTGGGCTACAAGCAAAGCTGACTTGTCCGACTCTGGACAAGATTCGCTCTCATAGTCTTCACTCGAAGACATAGGTTTTGGTTAAGCATCACTTCAGTCATTCTGACTGGTTCTCTTGGACCCCACTTAACAGTACGGTGGTTCCTATGACTCAACAAAGTAGAAAAAGAACTACGAAAGATCTAAGTCTTCGAGCTCCATAGGCTTCATGCGATGTCTTCTCTTGTCATAGTCTTCAATGTGAATATCTTCACATACCACCTTTGACTTCAATGTCTTCATATATTTTTAGGGGTCATCTCTGGTAGGAAAACCGAATCAATGAGGGACTTCTACCTGTGTTATCCTGCAATTCTCACAAACACATTAGTCCCTCAACTAGGTTTGTCGTCAATACTCCAAAACCAACTAGGGGTGGCACTAGATGCACTTACACCAAGGCCCAGTGCAAATTGCTGTTTTTTTGCCTATTTCAGTGTTTCACAGAAAAGGAATATCAAACGGAATCCAAACGGAACGAAACCTTCGGAAACGTGATTTTTGGAACAAACGTGATCCAGAGGACTTGGAGTGGATGTCAAGAAACAAACGAGGAGTCCATGAGGCAGGGGGCGCGCCCTCCCCCCTCGTGGCTAACCGACCTACTTCTTCCTCCTATATATACTCATATACCTTGACAACATCCAGGAGCACCACGAAACCCTATTTTCAACCCCGCAACCTTCTGTACCCAAGAGATCCCATCTCGGGGCCTTTTCTGGAGCTTCGCCAGAGGGGGCATCGATCACGGAGGGCCTCTACATAAACTCCATGGCCCCTCCGATGATGTGTGAGTAGTTTACTTCAGACCTTCAGGTCCATAGTTATTAGCTAGATGGCTTCTTCTCTCTCTTTGAATCTCAATACAAAGTTCTCCTCGATCTTCTTGGAGATCTATTTGATGTAACTCTTTTTGCGGTGTGTTTGTCGAGATCCGATGAATTGTGGCTTTATGATCAAGTCTATCTATGAACAATATTTGATTCTTCTCTGAAATCTTTTATGTATGATTGGTTATCTTTGCAAGTCTCTTCGAATTATCAGTTTGGTTTGGCCTACTAGATTGATCTTTCTTGTAATGGGAGAAGTGCTTAGCTTTGGGTTCAATCTTGCGGTGCTCGATCCCAGTGATAGAAAGGGAAACGACACATATTTTATTGTTGCCATCCAGGATAAAAAAGATGGGGTTTATATCATATTGCTTGAGTTTATCCCTCTACATTATGTTACCTTACCTAATGCGTTACTCTGTTCTTATGAACTTAATACTCTAGATGCATGCTAGATAGCAGTCGATGTGTGGAGTAATAGTAGGAGATGCAGGCAAGAGTCGGTCTACTTGTCACAGACGTGATGCCTATATACATGATCATGCCTAGATATTCTCATAATTATTCGCTTTTCTATCAATTGCTCGGCAGTAATTTGTTCACCCACCGTAATACTTATGCTATCTTGAGAGAAGCCACTAGTGAAACCTATGGCCCCCAGGTCTATTCTCCATCATATTAATCTTCCGTCAACAAGCTATTTCTATTACCTTTTATTTTGCAATCTTTACTTTTAATCTTTATCATAAAAATACCAAAAATATTATTTTATCATCTCTATCAGATCTCACTCTCGTAAGTGACCGTGAAGGGATTGACAACCCCTTTATCGCGTTGGTTGCGAGGTTCTTATTTGTTTGTGTAGGTACGAGGGACTTGCGTGTGGCCTCCTACTGGATTGATACCTTGGTTCTCAAAAACTGAGGGAAATACTTACGCTACTTTGCTGCATCACCCTTTCCTCTTCAAGGGAAAACCAACGCAGTGCTGAAGAGGTAGCAAGAAGGATTTCTGCTGCCGTTGCTGGGGAGATCTACGCACAAGTCAAGACATACCAAGTACCCATCACAAACTCTTATCCCTCGCATTATATTATTTGCCATTTGCCTCTCGTTTTCCTCTCCCCCACTTCACCTTTGCCTTTTCTTTGCCTTCTTCCTGTATGCCTTTTTGTTTGTGTTTCTACGTGCCTTGTATTTGCTTGCATCTTTGCTCGCTAAAAATCTATTGATATGGATCCACTTAAATTGTTCTATTTGGATCATCTTCGGTCCTTATGCGCTCATGCTGAAGCCCCAACTAGCCTAGTTGATGGGAAATCTTTAGATGAGCTTGCTCGTTTTGTGCGTCACCATTTGTCTAAAAAAGGGAAACTCTTATGGGATCAAATAAATAGATTGCTATGTTATGCTTGGAATATTTGTGATCTTACTTGTTGCTCTAAGAACCCTAAAAACACCTCCCCTACCTATGTGAGTTTAATGATAATGAAATCCTATCTTCTTATGCAAAGGGTGTTTATAGTTACTACGATATCGAACAAATTGAAGAATTTGTTGCTTTTAAGGGTGCTTATGAAGTTGCTTCTTTGATTGAAAAGTATGATATTACTCTCTACGAATCTGAAAATTTTGACATACTTAAATATTGCTATGAAAACTATGCTCATAATGTCTATGTCAAAGAATTTATTGAAAGAATGGTCGTTGCTTCGGAAGAAAATAATGATATGCATGAATCTATAGATAATTATGATTCCGATGATTTGATTGAAATATCCCTTGATGAACATGATGCTTTCTATTCTTGTGGCCATGATGCCAATATTTATGAAGATGAATTTGCTATTGCACCCATACTTGATGGTTCCTTCGATGAAAAGCATGATTGCAATGATATTATTATAAATTCTATTAACGTCAATTGTGCTGATAATATGCAAAACCTCAAGCTTGGGGATGCTAGTTTTGCTATGACTACTATTTGTTGCAATGATCATGATTGGGGTGATTCTTCTTATGATCTTGAAAATTTATTTAAGCCCATGATGAATATGAGATTGATAATAGTGTTTTCAATATTATTGAAAGTGGGTTTGGAAGAGTGTCAACTTTAGATCCCACATATTTGTAGAATGTTCAATCTTATGAAGTTTTTGATAAAAGTGGGTTTGGAGAGGTCATGACTTTAGTTAATGTTAATCCCACTATTTTGGAAGAGTGTCAACTTTGCATGCATGTGGATCGTGTTGAAAATATTTTATGTGATAGCTATTTTGTTGAATTTGCTTATGATCCTACATGTAATTATTATGAGAGAGGAAAATATGATTGTAGAAATTTTTGTGTTACTAAATTATCTCTCGCTATGTTGAGATTTCTATTGTTTCTTTCTGCTTCCTTGCATATGCTAGTTTTTGCTTGCTACGATAATTTGTTTGCCTATAAGATGCCTATGCATAGGAAATATTTTAGACTTAGATGTGTTTGTCACGTGTTTCAAGATGCTCTCTTTGTGCTTCAATTCTTGTCTTTCATGTGAGCATCATTGAAATTATCAATGCCTAGCTAGGGGCGTTAAACGATTGCGCTTGTTGGGAGGCAACCCAATTTTATTTTTGTTTCTTACCTTTTGGTTCTGTTTAGTAATAAATAATTCATCTAGCCTCTGTTTATATGTGGTTTTATGCTTTTAATTAGTGTTTGTGCCAAGTAGAACCTTTGGGAAGACTTGGGGAAAGTCTTTGCGATATTGCTGTAAAAAACAGAAACTTTAGCGCTCACGAGATTTGCTGCCATTTTTTACTGGAGAGTGAGATTACGTTGATTATTTTTGCAGATGATTAATAGATAAATTCCTCACGTCCAGCAATTTATTTTAGAATTTTTGGGGTTCCATGAGTATTCTAAACCTACACATTACTATAGACTGTTCTGTTTTTGACAGATTCTGTTTTTCGTGTGTTGTTCGCTTATTTTGATGAATCTATGGCTAGTAATAGAGTTTATGAACCATAGAAAAGTTGGAATACAGTAGGTTTAATACCAATATAAATAAATAATGAGTTCATTACAGTACCTTGAAGTGGTGGTTTGTTTTCTTTTACTAACGGAGCTCACGAGATTTTCTTGTAAGTTTTGTGTTCTGAAGTTTTGAAGTTTTGGGTAAAGATTTGATGGATTGTGGAACAAGGAGAGGCAAGAGCATAAGCTTGGGGATGCCCAAGTCACCCCAAGGTAAAATCCAAGGACAACCTAAAGCCTAAGCTTGGGGATGCCCCGGAAGGCATCCCCTCTTTCGTCTTCGTCCATCGGTAACTTTACTTGGAGCTAGATTTTTATTCACCACATGATATGTATTTTGCTTGGAGCGTCTTGTATGATTTGAGTCTTTGCTTTTTAGTTTACCACAATCATCATTTCTGTACACACCTTTTGGGAGAGACACACATGAATCGGAATTTATTAGAATGCTCTATGCGCTTCACTTATATCTTTTGAGCTAGATAATTTTGCTCTAGTGCTTCGCTTATATCTTTTAGAGCACGGTGGTGGTTTTATTGTATAGAAATTATTGATCTCTCATGCTTCACTTATATGATAGGCATCCAAGATCAGTATAATAAAAACTTTCATAAAAAGTGCATTGAGTACTAGGAGAAGTTTGATACTTGATAATTGTTTTGAGATACAAAGATGGTAATATTAGAGTGTGCTAGTTGAATAGTTGGGAATTTGATAAATACTTGCGTTGAAGTTTGCAAGTCCCATAACATGCACGTATGGTGACCGTTGTGTAACAAATTTGAAACATGAGGTGTTATTTGATTGTCTTACTTATGAGTGGCGGTCGGGGACGAGCGATGGTCTTTTCCTACCAATCTATCCCCCTAGGAGCATGCGCGCAATGCTTGGTTTTTGATGACTTGTAGATTTTTGCAATAAGTATGTGAGTTCTTTATGACTAATGTTGAGTCCATGGATTATACACACTCTCACCTTTCCATCATTGCTAGCCTCTTTGATACCGTGCATTTCCCTTTCTCACCTTGAGAGTTGGTGCAAACTTCGCCGGTGCATCCAAACCCCGTGATATGATACGCTCTGTCACACATAAACCTCCTTATATCTTCCTCAAAACAACCACCATACCTACCTATTATGGCATTTCCATAGCCATTCCGAGATATATTGCCATGCAACTTTCCACCGTTCCATTTATCATGAAACACATCATTATTGTCATATTTTCTTGCATGATCATGTAGTTGACATCGTATTTGTGGCAAAGCCACCATTCATAATTTTTCATACATGTCACTCTTGATTCATTGCCCTTCCCGGTACACCGCCGGAGACATTCATATAGAGTCATACTTTGTTCTAGTATCGAGTTGTAATCATTGAGATGTAAATAAATAGAAGTGTGATGATCATCATTAATAGAGCATTGCCCAAAAAAGGGGCAATGCTACTATCCTTTTTTCCACACTTGTGCTTCAAAGTAGCACCATGATCCTTATGATAGAGAGTCTCTTGTTTTGTCAGTTTCATATACTAGTGGGAATTTTTCATTATAGAACTTGGCTTGTATATTCCAACAATGGGCTTCCTCAAATGCCCTAGGTCTTCGTGAGCAAGCAAGTTGGATGCACACCCACTTAGTTTCTTTTGTTGAGCTTTCATACATTTATAGCTCTAGTCCATCCGTTGCATGGCAATCCCTACTCCTTGCATTGACATCAATTGATGGGCATCTCCCTAGCCCAATTATTAGCCGCGTCGATGTGAGACTTTCTCTTTTTTTGTCTTCTCCACATAACCCCCACCATCATATTCTATTCCACCCATAGTGCTATATCCATGGCTCATGCTCATGTATTGCGTGAAAGTTGAAAAAAGTTTGTGATTACTAAAGTGTGAAACAATTGCTTGGCTTGTCATCGGGTTTGTGCAGGATGAGAGCATTCTTGTGTGACGAAAATGGAGCATGACCAAACTATATGATTTTGTAGGGATGAACATTCTTTTTCCATGTTATTTTGAGAAGACATAATTGCTTAGTTAGTATGCTTGAAGTATTATTATTTTTATGTCCATATTAGACTTTTGTCTTGAATCTTTCGGATCTGAATATTCATGCCACAATAAAGAGAATTACATTGAAAATTATGCTAGGTAGCATTCCACATCAAAAATTCTGTTTTTATCATTTACCTACTCGAGGACGAGCATGAATTAAGCTTAGGGATGCTTGATACGTCTCCAACGTATCTATAATTTTTTTATTGTTCCATGCTATTATATTATCTGTTTTGGATGTTAATGGGCTTTATTTTGCACTTTTATATTATTTTTGGGACTAACCTATTAACCCAAGGCCCAGTGCAAATTGCTGTTTTTTTTGCCTATTTCAGTGTTTCACAGAAAAGGAATATCAAACGGAATCCAAACGAAATGAAACCTTTAGGAACGTGATTTTTGGAACAAACGTGATCCAGAGGACTTGGAGTGGACGTCAAGAAACAAACGAGTCCACGAGGCAGGGGGCGCCTACCCCCTGGGTGCGCCCTGCCCCCTCGTGGCTCAACCGACGTACTTCTTCCTCCTATATATACTCATATACCCTGAAAACATCCAGGAGCGCCACGAAACCCTATTTCCACTGTCGCAACCTTCTGTACCCAAGAGATCCCATCTTGGGGCCTTTCCCGGAGCTCCGCCGGAGGGGGCATCGATCACGAAGGGCCTGTACATCAACTCCATGGCCCCGCCGATGATGTGTGAGTAGTTTACTTCAGACCTCTGGGTCCATAGTTATTAGCTAGATGGCTTCTTATCTCTCTTTGAATCTCAATACAAAGTTCCCCTCGATCTTCTTGGAGATCTATTCGATGTAACTCTTTTTGCAGTGCGTTTGTCAAGATCCGATGAATAGTCGGTTTATGATCAAGTCTATCTATGAACAATATTTGATTTCTTCTCTGAAATCTTTTATGTATGATTGGTTATCTTTGCAAATCTCTTCGAATTATCAGTTTGGTTTGGCCTACTAGATTGATCTTTTTTGCAATGGGAGAAGTGCTTAGCTTTGGCTTCAATCTTGCGGTGCTCGATCCCAGTGACAGAAAGGGAAATGACACGTATTGTATTGTTGCCATTGAGGATAAAAAGATGGGGTTTATATCATATTGCTTGAGTTTATCCCTCTACATCATGTCACCTTACCTAATGTGTTACTCTGTTCTTATGAACTTAATACTCTAGATGCATGCTAGATAGCGGTCGATGTGTGGAGTAATAGTAGTAGATGTGTAATCATTTCAGTCTACTTGTCGCTGACGTGATGCCTATATACATGATCATGCCTAGATATTCTCATAATTATGCACTTTTCTATCAATTGCTCGACAGTAATTTGTTCACCCACCGTAATACTTATGCTATCTTGAGAGAAGCCACTAGTGAAACCTATGGCCCCCGGGTCTATTCTCCATCATATTAATCTTCCGTCAACAAGCTGTTTCTATTACCTTTTATTTTGCAATCTTTACTTTTAATCTTTATCATAAAAATACCAAAAATATTATTTTATCATCTCTATCAGATCTCACTCTCGTAAGTGACCGTGAAGGGATTGACAAACCGTTTATCACGTTGGTTGTGAGGTTCTTATTTGTTTGTGTAGGTACGAGGGACTTGCGTGTGGCCTCCTACTGGATTGATACGTTGGTTCTCAAAAACCGAGGGAAATACTTACGCTACTTTGCTGCATCACCCTTTCCTCTTCAAGGGAAAACCAACGCAGTGCCCAAGAGGTAGCAGGTTATAGAAGAGATAAGGGACAGACGAGAATAGCGGTGTTTTTTTAACTGAGGCTGGGGTGCGGTGCCGCTGGGATATGTGTATTTTTTAATCATAATGTACGGTCAAAACAAAAAAGCAAATTGTGTTGCGGGGCTGTTACATTTTAACTGAGGTGGCCCTCCATGTTAGTAGTGCAGTACTTCGTCCCCGTCTTTCTCTCTCTTCTAAAAACAGTACTTTGTCCCACCTCTCAATAAAAAGTTGTAGTACTTCGGTGTATTCGGGACTTCGGGTACCAGACGCATACAATCGAAGTTACCGAACAAACTTCGGTTTCCCAAGACGGCCAACCGAAGTTCTAACTGAAGTATTCGGTTTCGGTGAATTTGGTTTCGGTACCGGTTTATTTGGTATGGCTTTCGGTACTCAGTTTTTTATGCCCACCCCTACAAACTAGCCTAGACCAGATCTCGACCACTAAAGGGAGAAAGTCCGAATTATTCAACCAGACATTATCAAACTTAAAGCAACTATTTCTCGGTGCCCTAGATGGTGCCACCCCCCATCCAATAGAAGTGGATTATGATCAGAAATCTCCTTGACCATTTTATGAACAGAAACAAGAGGATATAAATCCTCCCAATCAGATGACATCAGCACCCTATTAAAATTTTCCAGGGTAGGATTCTCATGTTTGTTAGACCAAATGTAACAACCTCCTGACATACTGATCTCTCTCAGCTCTAATAGGTGAATGGCAGAGTTGAACACGTTAGAGAAATGGGACATGGTTTTTTGTTGTTTTTCTCCCCGCTATAACACAAAATATTGAAATCCCCTGCCACTAAATAAGAATGTGAGTATTATGGCACATAGTGGACATTTCTGCCATAAATTCAGGTTTCTGCTCATCATGAGTAGCACCATATGCAACCATCAAGGCCCACTTACTCTTTTTGCTTCTGTCAAAAAGGTCAATTTGTAAAATAAATTTCCCATGCTTCACCCCTAGGATATCAAACTTATCTTTATTCACACCACAAAGGATGCCTCTAGGTTTTCCCCTAGAAGGGTTCCACTCCCAATGAAACTTTTGATATGGATCCAGCTTCCTAAAAAAGGAAGGAATGTAGTTGCTTTTCATAGTTTCTTGCAAACCAAGAAAGTCCAACCCATTGGCATTAATCATGTCAGTGAGACAGGTAGACATGCCTTTCTTACCTGCCCCCTACAGTTCCAAAATATACCTATCATTTATATCGCTCCGGTTTATCTCTCACCCTGGTAGGTCTGCCAGGATTCATAGCATCCCTACCATCCTCCCTTTTCTTTTGACTTCTAGTCATAGGCCTAACAGAGTTGTTAGGGGATGAAATGACCACTGTTCTTCTTCGCTGGTTTTTCCTCTTTTTTGCCTTGACTGGACAAGAGTAAAAGGTTCCTCTTATTCTTTATAATCCTCATCCCAGGTCAAAGATAATGGAATGTTATTACCCAAACCATCATTAATAGTTATATTACGGGATTCTTTGTCATTTTTTTGTCAATAAGTAAATTTCTAGATGTCTCTAGTTCACGAATGCCATCAATAGTGGCAAAATTATCATTAGGGATTTGTACTCCCATAAGGGATGCGCGCAACACAATATCAGTATTAGACAGGACCGAAAACTTATTATTAGTGTTGAGAATTTTTTTACCTTCAGCATCATGTTTTTCAGTCTGTTGGCAGCCCTGTCTTCCACCCTCTCCAGCTGCTGGAATTATCTGCGTGTAGCCATGTCCCCAGGCACCACAGAATCGTGCATGGGTGATCCAGAAGGTGACTCAA
>NC_041386.1:563770576-563807315 GCF_002162155.2 Triticum dicoccoides
CCTTCTTCAAGAGGGACAATATGAGGCAAAGAAGGCCAGATCACATAATCTGACAAAGGAGGAAACACAACTCCATGAGGATTATCGTAGTGCCGAAGAAACATAGGAGAAGGAGGGATAGGGGTCTGGATAATTTCCCAAGCACCTTTTTACAGTTGATAGTAGGGACAAGGAACATACCCCCACTATCATTCTTCACCTCATCATCATTGTGTTCAAAGGAAATGTTGTTCACAGGAGAATCATAATGAGCCATTTTTTCATTATCATGCTCTCTAGCCATGGATTCAATCAACAACTCAGTATGGTTCCCCTCATCAATGTCCTCCTCTTCATCATTTTCAACAACAGCAGGTAAACATTGCAAGCTTTTATCATAGCTCTGGGATGAATGATTCCCCACCATAGATGCATTAGTCTCCCCTTGTTCAGTAGAGGAAGAAGGGTATGAGCCCACCCTAGCTTTCTTAGGGAACGATGGGGGGGGGTGCACTGATGTCCACAGCGACCGAGGATTGGTTCTTATCCCCCCCAACAGACACGATTTTCTCAACTTCATAAAAGAAATCATAGAATTGTTCACCCAGCATCCCCTCAGTATATGGAGGAACTTTTTCACCTTGTCGGTGTCAAAACCGGCGGATCTTGGGTAGGGGGTCCTGAACTGTGCGTCTAAGGTCAATGGTAACAGGAGGCAGGGGACACGATGTTTTACCCAGGTTCGGGTCCTCTTGATGGAGGTAATACCCTATGTCCTACTTGATTCATCTTGATGAGTATGAGGATTACAAGAGTTGATCTACCACGGGATCGTTGTGGCTAAACCCTAGAGGTCTAGCCTGTCTGATTGTGATCGTCTCTACGGACTAACCCCTTCGGTTTATATAGACACCTAGCTTGCCTCCACGCAAAGGAGAGTCCCATCTGGACACGGGAGGAAGTCTTCTATCTTGCATCTTCATGGCCCAATAGTCCGACCCATGTCACATAGGCCGGACGCCCGAGGACCCCTTAATCCAGGACTCCCTCAGTAGCCCCCGAACCAGGCTTCAATGACGATGTGTCGGGCGCGCTGATAGTCTTCGGCATTGCAAGGAGGGTTCTTCCTCCGAACACTTCAAAGCGTTTGATCCGAAGAGTCATACTCGACTTTTCATTTAATGTCATACCCATTGGCTTCTGCGCCTCCACCGCTTTGTCTTCCACGTGTCAAGCGAACATGAAAGGTCAAAGTACTTTTTGCACATACCATCCTGGACATGTAAGAAGGGCGTCTATTTAAAGGGACTGGATCTCAGATCCCATTTCACATCGAGCGGAAAATCCTTAGAGCTTGCTAGGAGAAACCATTCCAACATGGCTAGCGTTCCCAGTTCTTCCTCCCGCCCCCATAGCTCCGAAAAAGGCGATTGGGGGAAATGCTCAGTATCCCACGGCCAACTAAGTAAGCTTCAAACGCAGGGATTCCTCCCCCCCACATGGATCTAGTCCCTGTCCGGGCAGGATTAACCACTTTTACGGGCGAAGCCCTGGCGGAAAATTTCCCCATGCCAGCCAGGGGGTGTCGGCATTCTGGGAACGGGGGTCCCTAGACTTGCCTGCCTGCGGCCTGTGGCGTGGCTCAAAGGGGGGCCCAACATGGCCCATCTTCATCAACACAGACTTAAGACCCTCGTGAGGGGCCAAGCCTCGCGGGGCGGACGACGCGGAGCTTCCTTAGGCACGGCCTCACCAGGCTGGCTTGCGAGGAGGCAGAGAGATCAAGGCGGGGTACCTCACGAGGAGCCCGTGACGCAAGCCATGACGACCAAGGGCGCCAGGCGGGCGCCAGCCCGCGCAGTGTCCTCCTTTCCCCTTTGGTGCAAAGGGGGCAAGCGCAGCCGCGGAGTACTGAGGCATCAGGCAAAGGTTGCCATTTCGGTGCAACAAGACCAAGACCAGGAGGTCTGCAGGACGGAGGTCATCGTGGAGCCCAAGACGGCATCACCACGAGAGCTTTGTGCAGGCGAGGACCAACTTTAGTCAGGATAAGTGTACTAGATGTTCCCCTTCAAAATGGCCAATTGTTGGCGCCCTTCCCGCTCAATATTTGGGAAGAGGCCTAGGGCCTTTGCATATACATAGGACCGGCCACCCACAGGGTAGGGGGGATCAGATCGAAATCAGAGAGAGAAGGGTGACTGAACTCCTCCTATCAGTTCGTCCCCCCCCAGCAAAGAACAGACCCTCGCGAAGCTGTTCTTCCTTGTATTGTTCATCATCATCGGCCCAAGAGGCAATCCACCACACCACACACTGGAGTAAGGTATTACACCACAATGGTGGCCCGAACCAGTATAAACCCTGCGTCTCTTGTGTCGTTCTTTCCATAGCTTAGATCTTAGCGAGGCGAGGGGTGCAGGTAGGTAGAAGGCGAAATCTCCGCGTGCACCCCAGTGTTCGAACCTCAAGGGTCTGCCGGAACCTGAAATCCGACATTTGGCGCGCCAGGTAGGGGTGCAGCGGAGTTTTCCCTTCCGCCACCGCCACGACCTGCCTCGCGATGAGTAGCGCGTCGCCCGCTCCGGCCGCCGGCGCCAGCACGGGGGCCAGGGGGCTCTGAGCCCTGGCCACAGCCCTGCGACGGGTACGGCGGCCGGACAAGTTCAAGCCAATGACGCCGCTGCGCTACGGTGGCGCGACTGATCCGCTGGCCTTCTTGCTGGCGTACGAGGAGGCCAACCTCGAAGCTGGAGGTGACGATAGGGTCATGGCCAACTGGCTCCCCATGGCCCTCACAGGCGCTCCGCGCGCATGGCTGCTCCACCTGCCGGCAGCCTCCGTGGCCTCTTGGGAAGAGCCCCGCGGCCTCTTCCCCACCCATCACGCTACACCAACACCCCCGGTCATCGCGGCCCTCCTAGGCGGCTTGCAGGCGCCGCCTACAAGTCACCACATCAAGCCGTTCATCCGCCGGGTCAGCACCGCTTCCACGCAGCAGGGGCTCTCCTGGACCGGGCGGCGCCCAAGGCCGGCCTGACCTTCAGCTCGGAGGACCACCCCTCCAACTTGGCCTGCTTGGGTGTGCTCCCCATGCTGTGCACCCCCACCATCTGCCAGGTGGCCGTCACCAGAACTCTCATCGATGGCAGTGCGGGCCTCAGCGTGCTCTCGGTCGAGGCCTTCAACCTCCTCTGCATACCCCTGGAACGGCTGCAACCCAGCCGGCCCTTCTCAGGCGTTGGGGGCGCGATCATCCAGCTCCTTGGGACAGATCCGGCTCCCAGTAACCTTCGGCACCTACAGCAACTTCCGCACGGAGCTGGTCAACTTCGACATCGCCCCCATCGGCCTCCCCCACAATGCCATCCTCGGCTACCCAGCGCTGGCCCAGTTCATGGCCGCGACGCACCCGGCGTACAACCTCATGAAGATGCCCGGGAGCAGCGGTGTCCTCACCGTGCACGGGGACACCGGAGACGCGCTGCGGGTGCTCAAGCTTGCCTTCAAGACGGCGGCGTCGGCACAGCCCGCCGACTCGGAGACCCCCGAGCCCAAGGGGGCTGCACCCGCCAAGAAGAAACAGTTGTTCACCCAAGACAAGGCAGAAACCAAGTAGATACCCGTCGATGAGGACGGGTCCACCAACGCCACTTTCACCATAGGCGCCAACCTCGAACCCGAGCAAGAGGAGGCCCTGGTCGGGTTCCTGCGCGTGAACAAGAAGGTATTCGCTTGGGAGCCTGACCAGTTGGCGGGGATCCCTAGGAGTGTAATCGAGCATCACCTCAACGTGTGCCCCAACGTGCGCCCTGTGAAGCAGAAGGCAAGGCGGCAGTCCACAAAAAAGCAGGCCTTCATCGTCCAAGAGACCCGCAAATTAGAAGCCGCTGGGGTCATTCGCGAGGTCTGATACCCGGATTGGTTGGCCAACCCTGTTGTTGTGCCAAACAAGGGAGGGAAGGAGCGCTTGTGTGTCGACTTCACCAACCTCAACAAGGCATGCCCGCAAGATCCGTTCCCGCTCCCCCGCATCGACCAGATCGTCGATTCCACCGCGGAATGCGACCTGCTATGCTCCTTGGATGCCTTCTCCGGGTATCACCAGATCAAGATGGCGGTAGAGGACGTCGAAAAGACAGCCTTCCTAACCCCGTGTGGGGTGTACTGCTACACGTGCATGCCATTCGGGTTGCGTAACGCAGGGGCGACCTTTCAGCGGCTGATGCACATCACCTTGGGCCCGAAGCTCAGGAAGAATGTTGAGGCTTATGTTGATGACATTGTGGTAAAGTCTCGGGAGGCCAGGACCCTGATACAAGACCTGGAGGAGACCTTCGCGAGCCTCAATGCAGTGAACCTACGGCTCAACCCAGAGAAGTGTGTGTTCGGAGTCCCCTCGGTTAAGCTCTTGGGTTTCCTCATGTCCCACCGAGGCATCGAGGCTAACCCAGAAAAGGTCAAGGCGGTCGAGGACATGAGCCCGCCAAAGACCCTCAGAGAAATGCAGAAGCTCACTGGGCGCGTGACCGCGCTAGGGCGCTTCATGTCCAAGTTGGGGGAGCGAGCGCTGCCTTTCTTCCAGCTAATGAAGAAAAAGGGGCCCTTTGAGTGGACTGAAGAGGCCGACAAGGCGTTCCAGGATCTCAAGAGATACCTGACCAGCCCACCGGTCATGGTGGCTCCGCGCCCTCAAGAGCCCCTGGTGCTTTACCTCGCCGCCACTCCCTACTCCGCCAGCGTAGCCCTGGTGGCGGTTAGAGAGGAGCGTCGCATCAAAGCCACAGCAGCAGCCTGGGACAAGGCGAAACAGGAACAAGGAAGGCCCACAGAAACCGCCACCGCAGCTGAGGAGGATCAGCCGCCACAGAGGAGTGCACCGGAGGCGGGAGAGGCCCCTCTCCCAGATGGCCAGCCTCAGGAGGCCTCGTCGCCTCAGGAGGCACCATGGTCTCCCAAGGGAGCCACCAGCACTGACACACCCAACCTGATTGAGCACCCAGTGTACTTTGTCAGCATGGTGTTGCGGGACGCGAGGGCACGGTACCCCATGCCTTAGAAACTCCTCCTCGCGCTACTGGTGGCCTCGCGCAAGCTGCGGTACTATTTTCAGGGTCATCCCATCAAGGTCGTCTTGTCATACCCCCTGGAGAGAGTGCTCAGGAGCCCTAACTCAGCTGGAAGGGTCGCTGAGTGGAACATAGAACTGCAAGCGTTTCAGCTCGAATTCAGCACGACCAGAGTCATCAAGGGAGCAGCATTGGCGGATTTTGTGGCAGAATGAACAGAGGCACCAGGCCTCAAGGCCGATGGGGATCGGTCCCTCTCCCCGGGAAGCGAGGCGCCAGAAGGCTGGGTCATGTACTTGAATGGGGCGTTCTCCAGGCATGGCGCTGGGGCTAGGGCGGTGCTTATATCGCCCACTCAGGACAAGCTCTACTACGCTGTGCAGCTCTGTTTCCAGCAAGGTGAAAAGGTCTCCAACAACATAGCGGAGTATGAAGGTTTAATAGCAGGCTTGAAGGCCGCAGCTGCCCTGGGGGTGAAACGCCTCACCATCAAGGGCGATTCGCAGCTCCTTGTCAATTTCTCCAACAAGGTGTACGAGCCGAAAGATGAGCACATGGAAGCCTACCTTGCGGAGGTCCGCAGGATGGAAAAGCAGTTCTGGGGGTTGGAGTTGCAACATGTGCCCCGTGGCACCAATCAGGAGGCCGAAGACATCGCCAAACGGGCGTCCAGGCGGTTACCTCAGGAGCCTGGCATTTTCGAGGAGCGGCTCTTCAAGCCCTCAGCCCTGCCGTCATTGTCAAACACGGCTCAGCCTCGGGAGGAGCTCCCCCAGCCACCTGCCTCAGGAGCCCCGGCTTGTGGCCCGGCCTCAGGAGCACGCCTGCTCCTGATGATGGAACCTCAGGGGGGGTGCTGGATCACGGAGCTCCGGAGTTACTTAACACAAGGGACCCTGCAGGAGAATGAGGAGGAAGCGGAGCGTGTAGCACGACAGGCCACGGCATACTGCATCAAGGATGGAGAGCTCTACCGGAAGCGATCAAATGGTGTATCCCTGCGCTGCATCTCCAGGGAGCAAGGAAAGGAACTGCTAGAAGATATACACGGCGGAGACTGTGGACATCATTCATCATCACGGACCCTCGTCGGCAAGGCGTTCTGCAGTGGGTTTTATTGGCCCACTGCACTCAATGACGCCGTCGAACTAGTGAAAGCTTGTGAGGCCTGCCAGTTCCACGCCAAGCAGATCCATCAGCCGACAGGAGGCCTGCAGACTATACCCCTTTTGTGGCCATTTGCAGTCTGGGGGCTGGACATCCTGGGCCCGTTTCCTCGGGTGCCAGGGGGCTACCGCTACCTCTACGTCGCCGTGGACAAGTTCACCAAGTGGGCTGAAGTAGAGGCCGTCCGCACCATCCCCGCGGGTTCCGCGGTCAAGTTCATTAGGGGCATCGTGAGCCGGTTCGGGGTGCCGAACCGCATCATCATGGACAATGGTTCGCAGTTCACCAGTAACCTTTTCAACACATACTGTGCTAACCTTGGAACGCAGATATGCTACGCTTCGGTGGCGCACCCCCGAAGCAACGGCCAGGCCGAGCGAGCCAACACAGAGGTCCTGATGGGCCTCAAGACTAGGACGTTCAAGAAGAAGCTGGAGGCCTGCGGTAGAGGTTGGTACGACAAGCTTCAGTCCGTGTTGTGGTCCATCCGCACAACCGCGACCAAGCCGACTGGAGAGACCCCGTTCTTCCTGGTCTACGGAGCCGAAGCGGTCCTCCCTCACGAGGTCAGACGTCGCTCCGCGCGGGTCCTGGCATTCGATGAGGCACAGCAGGACGCCACGCGGGGGATGAACCTCATGCTGGGGGAGGAACGTCGCCGAGAAGCCGCGCTGCGAGCGGTGAGGTACCAACAAGCACTGCGACGATATCACTGCCGCAACATCCGCCCCAGAACTCTCGAGGTAGGGGACCTCGTGCTCAGGCGGGTTCTCTCCAGGGAGGGATTGCACAAGCTCTCTCCCATGTGGGAGGGCCCGTTCAAGGTTGTTCATGTTTCCAGGCCCGGCTCCGCACGCTTGGAGACTCAGGAGGGGGTGCCAGTCCAGAACGCATGGAACATCCAGCACCTCCGGAGGTTCTACACCTAAAAAGGCCCATAGCCTGTGAAGAAGGCGAATGCCTGTGAAGCTGTCGCGTTTTGGAAAAGGCCCAGAGCCTGTGAAGAAGGCCAATGCCTGTGAAGCCACCACGTTTTGGAAAAGGCCCAGAGCCTGTGAAGAAGGCGAATGCCTGTGAAGCCGCCGCATTTTGGAAAAGGCCCAGAGCCTGTGAAGAAGGCGAATGCCTGTGAAGCCGCCGCATTTTGGAAAAGGCCCAGAGCCTGTGAAGAAGGCGAATGCCTGTGAAGCTGTCGCGTTTTGGAAAAGGCCCAGAGCCTGTGAAGAAGGCGAATGCCTGTGAAGCCGTCACGTTTTGGAAATGGCCCGGAGCCTGTGAAGAAGGCCAACGCCTGTGAAGCTCGCCGCCCGTGACACTCTCACGTAATAATGAGTTGGGGCTGTACACGCCCTAGAGTCTCAGGAGCGCTAGCCTCAGGCCTTGGGGCTCCCTCCCACGCCCAGTGGCAGCACTTAGCTCCGTGCTGGTGAGAAGACGTCGAAGACTAGATTAGTTGCCGGACGCGGCTTTTTCATTTGCTTTTCGCAGTTGGCTTGTTCATTCTCATTCGAAGTTTTATTGAAGTTGTTGCTGTCTTTGGCTTGTGGTTCTTCGACTTTTCACTCTCCTGCCTCGATTTCTCTTATGCAAGGCCTCGCGAGGGGGGCAGCCGAGCGCCCTCACGAGTGTTCCTGTCCTAGTCGTTCAAAGGTTTCGCGACCTGGGTCCATTATAGGAGCACCCCTCCAGTACGTGCCCCACGGGCACCATGACACGAACACAGGGCCTGGGTCGGTCGCCCCCACGGCTGGGGCCAGGAACTATCCACGCACGGGCACGTAGCCGGAAGGCACGATAACGGAAGCAAAACAATGATTAACAGCAATAACCCAAACACGCCCCCGCGGGCTCCACACAACTGTCTTTTTACGCAGGAAAAAGGGAAAGAAAGGACGAATCAGGCGCAGCTCACCTCACACCGGCCTGCAGGGAAGACTCGAGCTGCCCCTGGGGCTCAGGCCGACTCCCTCTCGTGCTTCACCGAGGCGCGATGGCGGGCAGACACGCTGCCACCTCCCAAGCAGATATGACGGCGTGGAGGCTGACCGCGGCCACCACTAGAAGAGTCGCCGCCTGAAGAAGAACCGGAGAAGCTTGGGGAACCCTGAGCACCGGCAGTCGCGCGAGCGCTGTCCTCCCCATCATCGCCGGAGCTGGGTTCCCGGCCGCGGTCGTCATCCTCAGGGCAGCACCCTGCACGGCGACCATCTTCCCCAAACACCCTCATGTAGAGGGTGGCATTGCCGTCGAACTTGAAGTGCAGGGTGCACCGACGGCTCAGGCCACGTGCGTGGGCAAACGTCTGCCAACCGCGGGCCAAGGCCAGGCTACCGGCTGCGGAGACCTCCAATGAAGCCCATGAGGCCCGGCTGCAGCAGCCGTCAGCCTGGAGCCAGAGGCCGCCCGGGGCGCCGGCCGGGAGCTCGCCGAGGAGGAAGCGAGGAAGTGGAAGCCGGGTGCTAGTCGGCTTCGCCGACCACACAACGAACTCTGGCAGCACCTCTGCAGCGCGAAAGCGCGGCCTAGGGGGACGCGCGACCGAAGCACGCCCCCCAGCCGCAGCAGTCCGCCCGTTACCATGCCAGAAATCGTCTCTGCGGCCGCGGGGAGCTGCTGTGGTGGCCACAGGATGTTTGCGAGGGTGCCCTTGGCCGCGCTTGGGTGGGGGAGAGGCAGGCTCTACCCGGCGAGCCTTCCCCTTCTCTGCGGCCGAGAACCACCTCGACGGGGCCATGAAGAAGAAGGAGAAGCAAAGGGGGATGAACTGGAAGGGCGCGCGCCGATCCGTACTTATAGCCGGCGAGGGCCAACTGTCGGCCCCCACTATCGCAGGTAATCATGACCCGCTTTGCATGCAGGGACTTGTCCAATCCGTGCAGTTGCCGAGGCGCCATGGGGAAGTGCAGACGCCCACATCCAATCAACCGCCACGCGGCGCCCAAGGCCGCAGGCTGTTAGGGCCCACGGCGCTTCGCGCTTACCCTATCGCCTTCCTGCACGGCCAAGTCCGGGCACGCCTTGGGCCTGGGGGCTGCTGTCGGCATTCTGGGAACGGGGGTCCCCAGACTTGCCTGCCTGTGGCCTGTGGCGTGGCTCAAAGGGGGGCCCAGCACGGCCCATCTTAATCAACATAGTCTTAAGACCCTTGCGAGGGGCCAAGCCTCGCGGGGCGGACGACGCGGAGCTTCCTCAGGCACGGCCTCACCAGGCTGGCTCGCGAGGAGGCGGAGAGATCAAGGCGGGGTACCTCACGAGGAGCCCGTGACGCAAGCCATGACGACCAAGGGCGCCAGGCGGGCGCCAGCCCGCGTAGTGTCCTCCTTTCCCCTTTGGTGCAAAGGGGGCAAGCGCAGCCGCGGAGTACCGTGGCATCAGGCAAAGGTTGCCATTTCGGTGCAACAAGACCAAGACCAGGAGGACTGCAGGACGGAGGTCATCGTGGAGCCCAAGACGGTGTCACCACCAGAGCTTTGTGCAGGCGAGGACCAACTTTAGTCAGGATAAGTGTACTAGATGTTCCCCTTCAAAATGGCCAATTGTTGGCGCCCTTCCCGCTCAATATTTGGGAAGAGGCCTAGGGCCTTTGCATATAAATAGGACCGGCCACCCACAGGGTAGGGGGGATCGGATTGAAATCAGAGAGAGAGAAGGGTGACTGAACTCCTCCTAGCAGTTCGTCCCCCCCAGCAAAGAACAGACCCTCGCGAGGCTGTTCTTCCTTGTATTGTTCATCATCATCAGCCCAAGAGGCAATCCACCACACCACACCACTGGAGTAGGGTATTACACCACAACGGTGGCCCAAACCAGTATAAACCCTGTGTCTCTTGTGTCGTTCTTTCCATAGCTTAGATCTTAGCAAGGCGGAGGGGTGCAGGTAGGTAGAAGGCGAAATCTCCGCGCGCACCCCAGTGTTCGAACCTCAAGGGTCTGCCGGAACCCGAAATCCGACAGGGGGGAGTGAGTGTGCTTTACATCCTTCTTGATATGAGGCGTCGGGTTTCCAATCCACCCCTTCCTCCGAGGTCTTCTAGAGTACTACGGCCTCCAACTGCACAATCTCACGCTGAGTTCCATTCTGCACATCGCGGGCTACGTTACTCTTTGCAAGCTATTCCTGGGCTGCGAGGCCCATTTCGAGCTATGGAGGAAACTGTTCTGCCTCGTCCCTTGCTCCCAAAAGGGATCTATATTTGAGGTGGGCGGCACCAAAATATGGCGCATAGCCGGGACCGGATACTTATCCGGCATGCCGAAGAAGGCGTCATAAGAGTGGCTCTCAGAGTGATTCTATATTGAGGACGTCGCTCTCCCTGACCTAGTCTAAATGGGCCTTCCCGAATTTACTAGTGCCCCATTGAAGAAACGCCACAGCTGGCACCCTCGGAGCCTCGAGGAGGAAGATAGTGTGGAAGTCCAACAATTAATGGGCAAGATAAGGACACTCGCCCAGTCCGGATTATCAATAATCGAGGTAATGGCCACTTTCATAATGCGAGGTGTTCAACCGCTCCAATTCAAGGGGCTTCCCATGTGGCACTATAATGGGGAAGATGATGCCTCGCGATGTGGACGAAAGGGTCTGGATTCCCTTACCGCCATGGCTGCAATACTGGCCGATCTGTATTAAGGGGAGAAAGAGGAGTTCACTCGTCTTACGCTCCAGGAAGGATTTTCTATGTACAATCCTCCTAGTCGGGTGAGTTTTAATCCCATCACTCTACTCAATCCTCTCCTGAGTCATGCTTAATTGGCATTAACCCTTCCATTTGTAACAGGAGTGGCGGAAGGTTATAGCGGGGATCTATAGCCACACTCCACAGCCGGAGAACCGTAACCGGGACCTTGACCCCAGATACGAAGAGGATCCGGACATATTTGTAGAGCTCGAGGAGGGAGTATTCTACCAGGCGAGCTATGATGGCACAGTAGTGCTAATCGTGGCCGACTATCCAGGCCTCCTTCCTGCCTCACATGTAAGTAACCAGGAGACATCTCCTCCGAAAGAGCTTCCTCACTGTACCTCACCCACCGCACTTTCTCGTGCTTCAAGGGGAGGCGCTCGGCGCGCCATGATACACCAGAGGCGCTTCATAAGAACGTGGCGCCCGCGCCGAACAAGTCGTCGAAGAGGAAGGCAGATGATAACATGGCCGAACCTTCATCGAAGAGGTATGGCTTTCTTTTTTAAATATGCCTCGTGGTCGTTACATCGAACTGTGACATTATCCGCCGCATTTTATCAGGAAGAGCGTTCGCCGGACTATGTCTGGGGATCCTGCCGCTCGTGCCTCCACTAGTCAGATTCCAGACCCTGCCCTAAGGACGGGGGCTAACATGGAAGTGACGCCGGATTGCCCTCCCGCAGAGGATTCAGATGATATGTCCGTCACGAAATCTTAAGTGGAGAGTGCCATGAATCATCGGCGCCGGAGGGCCACTCTCCATGACCCCGACTTTTCAAAAGAGGCATTCAATGCCTTCAGCTCGGCCGATGCATATATCCGAGCTGCTCGGGATGGGCTTGCCAGAGCAACTGACCAACATTTAAAAGATATGCGGGTAAGTACAGGTTTGGTAATCATATACCAATAGCCCCCGAGACTTGAAGCAGTTGATACAACTGATTTAAGGATCATTGTATAATCAGGTACTCACGGAGAAGAATAGCCTGGTGTCTCAAGAGCTGGAAAAGTGTCAGACCCAGCTAGCTACGACTACTGCCAAATTGGAGAAATCCAAGGAGGCACCGCCTGGTAATGTTCCCCCCCATCAGAAAAAAGTATAATCATATACCAGTAATATTAATATTGTTGTGTTTCCGTTGACAGGATCAGTAGATCAACTGAGAGAGAAACTAAAAATCGCCCAGGCTGGTGAACAGGAGGCCAAAAGGTAACATGCGATAGGCAAACGTGTGCTGACGTGGGTCAGGGATGAAAAGAATAAGCTGCAGGATTCCAATCCCCTGCTGGGCGAAGAACTAAAAGATGTGCGAGCCCAGCTAGCTGATGCCATCAAGGAGAATAGGAGGCTACAAGGTGGCATATTCAGTATGCTTTTGACCTTACCTTTATGTAATTCAGCGAAGAAATGATCTGACAGATTTATGTCTGCAGGTATGCTGACTGGCTGTCCCGAAGAGGAAGTGTTCATCTCTCAAGGCGACCTTCTACAAGAGCTGTCCCAACTACATGAGCGAGCTTGGCAAGCAATGCGGAGCATTGCCAAAGCTTTGTGGCCATCGGCCTCTCCTCCAGGAAGTATGGAGGAGCTTGTGAAGCTATTCCAGGGAGCTCGACAGCGTTTCCGATTATGGAAGATATCGGCCTGCCGAGAAGGTGCACGAGAGGCCTGGGCCATGGTAAAAACACGGTACACCAAGTTTGATCTGAATCATATGGCCTGGGTCAGACCTCGAGGGTCAGATGGAAAAGAAATTCTAGTTAGTCTGGTGTATGACCAGGTAAAGATAGCCGCCAAGTATTCCCAATAGGATTCTAAGCTAGATAACGTGTTAGATGGCATAGAGGAAGAAGTTTTTGAGTCCAAGTGACTATGTACTTTAATTGACAAATTTGTCCCTAGACGGATTGTAAAACAATTGTCATGGCAGACCTTTTCGCTTCAATCTCTAGACCCGAAGGCTCGGAGTGTTTCTGAATACCGTAATGGTAATATAGACCGGGGTATGCATGGAAACCAGACGTAGGGGTCATAGTTGCTTGAACAGACAAGTTGTATCCGGCTAGCTATGTTATATTACATGTTGATTGTAACAAACATCTTCCAGGGAGAATATTTCCCTTAAGGGTTCCTTTCCCTGGGTTAACATGCATTAGTATGCATGTCCGAACTGTGATCGAAAAATCACAGTGTACGTAACATCTGGGGGTTCATGATGTGAACAGGGTATAACATCTTTAATCCGCCAACCGAATATTCCCTTAAGAACGCTAGCTTTCGGCTTCACCCAGTCTGAGGTACAAGTCCAGATGACCCGGCTATAACAATCGCAGAGGTGCTCACTTTATGCCCTAGCCGAACAAATGGGAACATATGGCATAAGCACAGGAGCCAGGCAACCCAGCTTGGCAAAAACTTAAGTCATAACGATGCATATAATGGTGAAGAAAAGGTACATATGCGGAAAATGACACATATGTGTTGAGCTTGATGCTCGGAAAATAATAATAATAAGCTTCTATAAAAGAAGCCCTCGGGTATTATGAGTGTATACATTTAAGGATGTACACACCATAGGTGTGCGGTTTGGCCGCACAAGAGCTAAAGATAAAGAGGGTAAAAAAGAAAACAAAGGGAGAAGAAGACGAACAAAGAGTACGACTCTAGGCGTAGAATCTTTGGAGTCTTGCGGCATTCCACGAGTTTGGCTCTAGGCGATTGTCAGATGCATCACGCAGGCGGTACGCTTCTCTAGTGAGAACCTCGTCTATGATGAAGGGATCCTCCCACTTGGGCTTGAGTTTGTCCTTTTTCTTTTCTGGCAAGCGTAGAACGAGTTCACCAACATTATAAGTCTTGGCCCACACTTCTTTGCTTCAGTATCTGCGAGCCTGTTGTTGATAGAATGCAGAACGGGCTTTTGCAACGTCACGCTCCTCCTCCAGGGCATCTAGACTGTCCTGCCGAATGAGCTCGACCTCTCTCTCTTCGTACATGTGCACTCGAGGTGAGTCATGAATGATGTCGTAGGGCAAAACGGCCTCTGCGCCATACACCATGAAGAATGGTGTGTATCCAATAGTGTGACTGGGCGCGGTCCGCAGCCCCTAGAGTACGGAGTCGAGCTCCTCAAGTAATATTCTGGCATACTCAGGTTTATGCTTTTTCCATATTTCCTTTAGCTCCCACAGAAGCAGACCATGGAGTTATGCAAACAATACACTACTAGGAAAAGACCTACTAGTGGCGCACCTGTTTTGCCTACTAATGGTGCACTACAGGTGCGCCACTAGTATCACACCATTAGTATCTGGTATACTAATGGCGCACCACGCCATTAGTATCCCACAGGTGCGCCATTAGTACTAATGGCGCACCACATAGAAGTGCGCCATTAGTAACAATTGCATTCTATGGTCAAACTTCCCGAAAGATCACCCATCCTCACACTACTCCAGCCCAAGGACGCTTAACTTCGCAGTTCTATCCAACCCCAGCACCAGCTCACTTCACAAGCACTTGTTGATATATCTATCATATCAATCCTATTAAACCTTGTTGATGTCTAGGACTTTGTTCATGTTCATGAGTATGATGAAATTTTGAAAAAATATTTCAAACTTCCCGATCATATTACATATCATATTTTGGAAAAAAAATTCCAATTTTTTTTGGAAACCAATTTTTTTCTGTTACTAGTGGCGCACCTAGTTTGAATTTTTTTTCATTTCCCCCCTGTAGATCTTAAAAGCCCCGTATCTTTCGTTCTGTTAGGTTTTTGGGGATTTTGAAGATGTTGAACAAAGTTCCCCCAGTTCAATTCGGATGTAACTTTTCGAGTAGATGATTTTTCATATAAAAAACTTTTTAATCCGAGTTTGTATGCAAAAGTTATGCACATTTTACTAAATTCCAGAGAAATTTTGCAAATAAAGTCGAAATTCATATTTGTAAATTTTCCCAACAACTAGACCACATATCGCATGGGAAATTTATTTTATTTTTATTTTTTTGACATTTCCATCATTTTCTTTTTTTAAAAAAACTGAAAAGGCGGTCCACAGGGGGGGTGCATTTAGCACCAGGGTTACTAATGGCACACCACATACCAGGTGTGCCATATATTACTAATGGCGCACCTGGTATATGGTGCGCCATTAGTAGTTTTGAAAAAAAAATGTTAGTAATGGGTGTGGTGCGCCATTACTATGTCAACTAGTAATGGCGCACTATCCCATGGTGCGCCATTACTAACAATTTTTTTTTATTTTTTTTCAAAACTACTAATGGCGCGCCACACACCAGGTGCGCCATTAGTAATATATTACTAATGGCGCACATGTATCTGGTGCGCCACTGCTATATAGCAGTGTCGCACCACATACACGATGCACCATTAATGTCCATATCATCTATAGCCCTTTTCCTAGTAGTGATAACCGAGCCATGTTTCAGAGGGAGACGTTTGCCATAACAGCAGGCTCTTTCTACCTCACTAGCATTAGGAAACCGCATAACAAATTGAGCTGGGCTAATGGAGCGAGCAGTACAGCGCCACTTTTTCCCCAGGTTTATGAGCAAAAAAACCATTAAATTCATGTTCAGTCTCTTTCATAGTAGCAGCCCCTTCAATGATGGTGATTACCACATTGTTTGTTTTTTCAGAGTTTTGTTTAGAAGCACACAAATCAGGGATGTAAAAGAAACCCTGTCCAGGGGACTGAAATCCACACAACAAAGGAACACACTCCCACGGCCTCAATGATTGACACAATCGAGCCATATGACCAAGTTTGTTGCATTTATCACAATGAATGGTAGGGTAGTGAGGAGCGAAATGACCTGGATTGTTGCAGTTGAGGCACCAATCTTCAGAGCTCTTGGTGGTCGGAGTCGTAGTCGAATCAGCAGCAGGAGGCGACACCGCTTCCTTGGACGCCGCCGTCTTCTGGGTCCCCCACTCCTTGGCTCCTCCTGCCATCGCCCGCGCTGCTGATACGTCTCCAACGTATCTATAATTTTTTATTGTTTCATACTATTTTATTATCAATCTTGGATGTTTTATAATTATTTTATAGTCATTTTATATCATTTTTTGGTACTAACATATTGACATAGTGTCAAGTGCCAGTTGTTGTTTTTTCCATGTTTTTTTACATCGCAGAAAATCAATATCAAATGGAGTCCAAATGCTACGTAACTTTACGGAGATTTTATTATGGACCAGATGGAAGATATTGGGCCCTGGTTGCACCTGGGGGGAGTCCCAAGGATGGGACAACCCACCAGGGTGCACCAGGAGGCCCAGGTGCGCCCTGGTGGGTTGTGCCCACCTCGGGTGCCCCTCGAACCGCCTGTTTGCTCTATAAATACCCTAATATTCTAGAAACCCTAGGGGATTCGACGAAATATTCATCCAGCCGCCGCAGAGTCCAGAACCACCAGATCCAATCTAGACACCATCACGGAGGGGTTCACCACTTCCATTGGTGCCTCTCCGATGATGCGTGAGTTGTTATTTGTAGACCTTCAGATCCGTAGTTAGTAGCTAGATGGCTTCATCTCTCTCTCTTAATTCTCAATACAATGGTCTCTTGGAGATCCATATGATGTAACTCTTTTGCGGTGTGTTTGTTGGGATCGATGAACTTTGAGTTTATGATCAGATATATCTTTTTATATCCATGAAAGTATTTGAGTTTTCTTTTATCTCTTTTATGCATGATCTCTTATAGCCTCATATTTCTTCTCCAATATTGGGGTTTTGTTTGGCCAACTTGATCTATTTGTCTTGCAATGGGAAGAGGTGCCCGGTAGTGGGTTCAATCTTACGGTGCTTGATCCCAGTGACAAAAAGGGAACCGACACGTATGTATCGTTGCTACTAAGGATAAAAAGATGGGATATCTACCGCCATAGATAAACGGATCTCGTCTACATCATGTCATCGTTCTTATTGCATTACTCCGATTTTTCATGAACTTAATACACTAGATGCATGCTGGATAGCGGTTGATGTGTGGAGTAATGGTAGTAGATGCAGGCAGGAGTCGGTCTACTAATCTTGGATGTGATGCCTATGTAATGATCATTGCCTGGATATCGTCATAATTATTTGAGATTCTATCAATTGCCCAATTTGTTCACCCACCGCTTTGCTATTTTTCTCGAGAGAAGCCACTAGTGAAACCTACGGCCCCTGGGTCTCTTTCTCATATTATTTGCCTTTGCGATCTATTTTTGTGCTTTTATTTTCATATATATTAAGCCAAAAAAAAACCAAAAATATCTTGCTGCAATTTATTTTATTTGGCGTTCGATCTATCAATATTTACAACTCTCTCTCGTCCATGCACCGTTTCTGGCGCCGTTACCCGAAAGGGATTGACAACCCCTTTTAACACATCGGGTTGCGAGTGGTTGTTATTTGTGTGCAGGGGCTGTTTACATTGTATTGCTTGGTTCTCCTACTGGCTCGATAACCTTGGTTTCATATCTGAGGGAAATACCTACCGCCGCTGTGCTGCCTCATCCCTTCCTCTTTGGGGAAAAAACCAATGTAGCTTCAAGCGACATCAGCTGCCAGGCCCAGTGCAAATTGCTGTTTTTTCCCTATTTCAGTGTTTCGCAGAAAAGGAATATCAAACGAAATGAAACCTTCGGGAGAGTTATTTTTGGAACAAACGTGATCCAGGGGACTTGGAGTAGACGTCAAGAAAGGAGCAAGGAGGCCACGAGGCAGGGAGGCGCGCCTGCCCCTGGGCGCGCCCCCACCCTCGTGGGCCCCTCGTAGCTCCACCGACCTACTTCTTCCTCCTATATATATCCATATACCTCGAAAACATCCAGGAGCACCACGAAACCCTATTTCCACCACGGCAACCTTTTGTACCCAAGAGATCCCATCTTGGGGCCTTTTCCGGAGCTCCACCGGAGGGGGAATCGATCACGAAAGGCTTCTACATCAACACCATAGCCTCTCTGATGATGTGTGAGTAGTTTACCACAGACCTTCGGGTCCATAGTTATTAGCTAGATGGCTTCTTCTCTCTCTTTGGATCTCAATACAAAGTTCTCCTCGATCTTCTTGGAGATCTATTCGATGTAATTCTTTTTGCGGTGTGTTTGTCGAGATCCGATGAATTGTGGGTTTATGATCAAGATTATCTATGAACAATATTTGATTCTTCTCTGAAATCTTTTATGTATGATTTGTTATCTATGTAAGTCTCTTGGAATTATCAGTTTGGTTTGGCCTACTAGATTGATATTTCTTGCAATGGGAGAAGTGCTTCGCTTTGGGTTCAATCTTGCTAATAATATGCAAAACCCTAAGCTTGAGAATGCTAGTTTTGCTATAACTACTATTTGTTGCAATGATCATGATTGGGGTGATTCTTCTTTTGATCTTGAAAATTTATTTAAGCCCCATGATGAATATGAGATTGATAATAGTGTTTGCAATATTCTTGAAAGTGGGTTTGGAGAGGTCATGACTTTAGTTAATGTTAATCCCGCTGTTTTGGAAGAGTGTCAACTTTGCATGCATGTGGATCGTGTTGAAAATATTTTATGTGATAGCTATTTTGTTGAATTTGCTTATGATCCCACATGTAATTATTATGAGAGAGGAAAATATGATTGTAGAAATTTTCATGTTACTAAATTACCTCTCGTTATGTTGAGATTGAAGGAAATATGCCCTAGAGGCAATAATAAAGTTATTATTTACTTCCTCATATCATGATAAATGTTTATTGTTCATGCTAGAATTGTATTAACCGGAAACAAAATACATGTGTGAATACATAAACAAACATTGTCTCACTAGAATGCCTCTACTTGACTAGCTCGTTGATCAAAGATGGTTGAGTTTCCTAGCCATAGACATGAGTTGTCATTTGATTAATGGGATCACATCATTAGGAGAATGATGTGATTGACTTGACCCATTCCGTTAACTTAGCACTTGATTGTTTAAGTTTACTGCTATTGCTTTCTTCATAACTTATACATGTTCCTATGACTATGAGATTATGCAACTCTTGATTACCGGAGGAACACTTTGTGTGCTACCAAACGTCAGAACGTAACTGGGTGATTATAATGGTGCTCTACAGGTGTCTCCATTGGTACTTGTTGAGTTGGCATAGATTGAGATTAGAATTTGTCACTCCGATTGTCGGAGAGGTATCTCTGGGCCCTCTCGGTAATGCACATCACTATAAGCCTTGCAAGCAATGTGACTAATGAGCTAGTTGCGGGATGATGCATTACGGAACGACTAAATAGACTTTCCGGTAACAAGATTGAGCTAGGTATCGAGATACCGACGATCGAATCTCGGGCAAGTAACATACCGATGACAAAGGGAACAACGTATGTTGTTATGCGGTTTGACCGATAAAGATCTCCGTAGAATATGTAGGAGCCAATATGAACATCCAGGTTCCGCTATTGGTTATTGACCAGAGACATGTCTTGGTCATGTCTACATAGTTCTCGAACCCGTAGGGTCCGCACGCTTAAAGTTTTGTGACGATCGATATTATGAGTTTATATGTTTTGATGTACCTAAGGTAGTTCAGAGTCCCGGATGTGATCACATACATGACGAGGAGTCTCGAAATGGTCGAGACATTAAGATTGATATATTGGAAGGTTATATTCGAACACCAGAAGGGTTCCGGGGGTTACCGGATAAATACCAGACTACCGGGGGTTACCGAAACCCCCCCGGGGGCTTAATGGGCCTACATGTGCCTTAGTGGAAATAGAGGGAAGCATGGGGCGCGCCCCCAAGGCCCAAACCGAATTGGTTTAGGGCAAAGGGGGACGAACCCCTCTTTCCTTCTCCTCCTCTCCCTTTCCTTCCCCCTCTCCTACTCCTACTAGGAAAGGAGGAGTCCTAGACCCGGTGGGAGTAGGACTCCCCCCTTGGCCCGCCCTCCTTGGCCGGCCGCCTCTCCCCCTTGCTCCTTTATATACGAGGGCAGGGGGCAGTTCTATACACACAAGTTGATCATTGATCACTCCCAACCGTGTGCGGTGCCCCCCTCCACCATAATCCACCTCTGTCATACTGTAGCGATGCTTAGGCGAAGCCCTGCGACGGTAGCTTCATCAACATCGTCACCACGCCGTCGTGCTGACGAAACTCTCCCTCGAGATCTACTGGATCGTGAGTTCGCGGGACGTCACCGAGCTGAACGTGTGCTGAACGCGGAGGTGTCGTATGTTTGGTACTGAGGATCGGTCGATCGTGAAGACGCACGACTACATCAACCGCGTTGTCATAACGCTTCCGCTTAATGGTCTACGACACTACAAAAAAATACACTTCTATGATGATACGTGTTTGTCACAGTAGGTCGCGTTTTTGTCATGCATGTACATCCATGACAAATTTATGACAGAATCAAGATAGTCATACCTGTGCTGTCGTATAAGTGTTCCATGACATTACCAAAATTATCATCACGGAAGTGTCCACTTCCATGACGATAAATCGCGCATCACAGAAGTGCTTTCGTCAAGGGTGACCGACACATGGCATCCACCGTAACGGAACGCCGTTAAGCTATCGGGTCGGGTTTTGGATCCAATAACCCGTTAATAGCCCCGACCAATGGGGATTTTCCACGTGTAAAATCATCATTGGCTGGAGGAGACACGTGTGAGGTCCACGTTGGCACAGGTGTTACTCATCCAATGGGCGAGACGCGCCTATGATATGTTGACACATGGACCGGTCCATCAAGTTTAAATGGGCCGGTCCAACTGAAGGCCCACAAGATTTTGTGAACTATAATGGGCCGGCCCAGCTAAAGGCCCACGAGATTTTGCGGACCATAATGGGTTGGCCCAGCTAAAGGCCCACAAGATTTTGCGGGCCATAATGGGCCGGCCCAGGTAAAGGCCCACAAGATGTTTGTGTGCCATAACGGGTCGGCCCAGGTAAAGGCCCACAAGATCCTTGTGGATCATAATGGGCCGGCCCAGCTAAAGGCCCATGAGATTTCGCTGACATTAATGGGCCGGTCCAGCTGTAGGCCCACAAGATTTTGAGGACCCTAGTAGGCTGGCCCATTAACTGGCTGCCATGTTTTGGACCAAATGCCGGCCCATATTTGATCCGGTCCATTAATGTCCTGCTACGCTCCGGGCCTAATAGTGGCCCATATGAGATCTGGCCCATTAAAAGCCTACCACGTTTTGGGCCAAATTGCGGCCCAGATCAGGTCCGTCCCTTTAAGAGGCTTTGGGCTCAATTATGGCCCATATCAGATTCGGCCCGTCAACTAGACACTATGCTTTTGGGCCCACTTGCTAAAGGCCCACTTAGTAATTCGACCTGATATTAGTTTTGGCCTCTTAAGGGCCTGTTTAACATTTCAGCCCTATATTAATTTTGGTCTGTTAAAAGCCCGTCATATAGTTGGGCCTAACTACGACCCAGTTTGCATCTGACCTGCTCGCAGCCGATATTTGATTGGGCCAAACAAGGACCGAGACAATTTTGGCATGTTAAAATCCCGTGATTTGATTCACACAATCATGGGCCGAGGTTCATTTCGGGCTGCTGCCGGCCCGTGAGCTGTTCTGCATGTTTCAGGCCCAACCTACACCGTGATTGCATGACAGCCCGATTATGTACCGTAATTTTACGGTTTGGCCGGTTTACTGCGAAGATAGGATATATATATATATACAGTAAAATAACTGCAGCATCGAGAATAAGAAAAAACCTAGACTACGGCATATTACATCCACTGGGCATCAAAGTTCGCCACTATGATAATAAAGCACAAGCAAACAGTAGATTACATACACTGGGCATCAAAGATCGCCACCAGTGCAAATAAACACGCCAACAAAATACTATACAAAACCAATAGCACTTCAATAGAGTTCAAGAAAGGTTAGCCCTGCTGGGGAGCTGCAGCGAAAGCAGCTGAGCAAGATGATGAGACTGCGCTTGTTCAACACTTATATCTTCCTCACTCTGAAAGATAAACAAGCAGACAGATGACAGGTTTTGCACATAAAAGTATCAGTGCTGACAATTCATCACATTTCTTACTGGCGAATAAAGTGACACAGTTTAAAATTGCATTAACACTATATGGTATTGTTCAGGTTAAGACATGGCAGGAAATGACATTGTGAAGGAGTTGGCAGCTTCACGACACATCTGGATTACAGATCAAGAACTCATAAGTATCAATGGTTAGTGTGCTGTCAATTTATACCATTTCAAATTGGCAAATAAAGAGACAGTTTAAATAATAGTAGAATGATATGGCATTGTTCATAGTTAAGACATTGCAGAATATGACATTGTGTTGTAGTGGGTAGGTTCACCACACCACTGGATTATGGATGAAGAACAGAAGCATACATGTAGTGCAAAAGAAGATCACTTGCTCTGTATAATTTAATTTACATGGTATGAAGAAGGAACTTGGTTGTACAACTGAAAACTTAAATTGAGAAAGGACAAACTTTTGTTTATGAACTACATAATAAACTTTAAACAAGCAATTTGATGCAAACACCAAAAATAAACAGCTGTTGCAGTCATGCCTAACCAAATATATACAACAAAGTTTGAAGGCTTGAGATGGACAAACTTACATTATTGGTGAAGACAGGCTCTATAAAGGCCTTGTCCATGCTGATGGGGGGGGGCAATTCAAGAAGTTTACCACAGAATCTTCTTCAAAAGCATTGCCTTTATTCTACATTTCGTTAAGAGTAAATATAGATGTGATAATATACAAAAAATGAGAATATTTAAGATAAGATGAAGAGTGATGCTACATAACCAAGTAGCTATAAATGTAAGTGCAGCGATACAGGCAAAAGGTACAACCAAGAGCAATGCACAGCTAAACTTCTTCAGTACCAACCTTATGGTAAGAGTAAATATAGATCTGATGTGTAGAAAATGGAGGGCAAAGGAAAATAAGCTGCAGAGTGATGGTACATGAACAACTACCTGTCATTATAAGTACATCGATAAAGGACAGCATGTACTTACAAGAACAATGCAGAGCTAAAAAACATTGGCACTTGATATATTCTACACTAATGTCACCATTCATACAGATCAGATAATTTGGAGCGAATAATTGATAAGCAAGCTATCATGCATACTGCTGTCACATAATGAACCAGGTATGTATGCAAGTACAGTGATACAGGACAACAGGTACTAACAAGAGCAAAGCAGCGGGCAGCATATTTGCGATATCCCGTCGTTCTTGTCAAACTGGAATTCTTCTTCGAGCAGATTTCCTGCAAAAAAGATCCGTAAGGCACATGCAGAAAAGTAGAAGTTCAAATTGTCATGTGATTTCATAGACAGTACCTCATCCTGGCAACGAGACCAGTGCATAACAAGGATTTTCCATTCAATGTCTTCTAAATTTAGCACAAGAGACTTCACCGGAAATTCGTTTATAGACTTTCCATCAAAGTGTGATTTCCTCAGGTAACACAGATACTGCTGAAATGCTTCCTTGAAAAGCACAAGCAAGCTTTGCTCGTCATGACTATCCAGATTGACCCTCGCCTAGTTACAACAATGTAATGTAAATCATTGATGTGTTCAATCAGCAGAAAACAGGAAAATAATAACCATGAATAATAGCACTTACACATAAGTTGGACAGGAAGATATGAAAATGGCGTTTGTCTTCACAATAATCTTCCCATGATGGGAATATATGCACGTAGTCCCTAACAACATTGAAAGCATTGTCTTTTAAACTAGGAATAAATGGAATGGGGTTCCAATCTGCAGGAATTGGCCGTCTCTGCAGTTGGGATAGGTCTTCGGCCGGTGGACATGTTGTACTTTTTGCTGGAGTGGGATTTTTCTGTGGTACAGCTGGTGCTATGGCAAATGAAATCGGTATACCTTTTGCTAGAGTGCAGGTCCTGTGTGGTGGGGCTAGTGGTGTGGCCAGTGAAGTATGGGTACAGTCTGCTGGAGTCGGTCCTACGTTTTGTGTCACTGATTGTACAACCAATATAAGTGGGGTGCTGTCTGATTTCTCTGGCACCACCATGTTTTTCAAGGACTTTGCTGGTGCTCCTTCAGGTTCGGCAATCACCCTCTTCCTTTTTGATGTCTAATGCACAAGAACAACATTTGAGTGGAAAAACATGGTATGATGACAGATGGAATATGTATTGATAATGGATGGGCATGGCATCTCGACATATATGATGAGTAAACTAAGCAAATGGCGGTGCAACAAAGTAGAAGAAATGCAAGACAACATATGCAAGATACCCGCAATCAATAAAACATTGCCAAATTAGAACAGGCACCTTGATGGGTGAACAGGACATGCCATCTGCCTTTGACTCCTCGAGGTTAGAATAGTCATTAGGATCATATTCTGGACAAGAATCAACAAGTGGGGAGCGTATGAGTTTCATTGCATCTAGAATGGCACTCAATGCCTTGGTGCCAATTTTGTAAGTCATTGCAGTGTTTAGCTTCAAGAGTGGACTGCTGCTAGTGCGACACAAAGCAGCTACACAGATCATAGTGTAGATATAACGGGAAAACCTTAAGCATCAGAGTAAAATCAGCAAAGTGGAACTTGCTGGAATATATGTGCTAGTATTGCTGGTACGGCTAGGAAGGTTTCGGATACCAGCTCTCTTCAAGTGAAGGTGCGGTACTGTTAATATCAGTGTAACTCTCAAAGTCGACACAGCTCCCCGCATTTCCTTGCTATTCTTATAGGATTCAAGTGGGCAGGCCACTACAAATCCTATTCCTATGTTTACAAGATCCTACGAACCAAAGAGGCTCAAAGTGTCCATCACAACCCACCGTATAGACCTCTACACTGCAAATGTCCCTGCTCATCTTCAGTACAAGGAACATACTTTACTACTATCATACTCCCTCCGTTCCGAAATATAAGTTTTGGTAGAGATTTCCACTATGGATCACATACAGATGTATCCAGATACATTTTAGAGTGTAGATTCACTCATTTTGCTCCATATGTAGTCCATGGTGGAATCTATACAAAGACTTGTATTAAGGAACGGAGAGAGTACATATTAAAGAAGAATGGAAGAGGAACATGGTAAAGAAGAGCAAGCAGATTTTGGATAATAAAATGTTGGTTGTGCAGTGCCCACACATGATGAACTAGAGCGCATTAAGAATGCAACTCCCAGCTGTCTCTCGACCATTTCAGGCGGTTGGATGAAGATCCTACGTCTCCTAACCCTTCTTCTTCCTCATCTCTAATTCTTCCCATACAGAACACCGCACGGGCTGCCGGCCGGACCACCGGCCCCCACCGCCTGTGTTCCTCCGCCACCCCCACCCCACCCCCGCCCCAACCCCCACCCAAGTCAAGTTTTCTTCGTTTGGCGAGGCCCCACAACCACCCGAGCCCCTTCGATCGCACCGGCGAACTCTGGCGAGCTCTGAAAAATCGACTGACCCAATTTTGAAATTTAGTCTACTGTGATTTAACTAGTGTGGAATATAAAAGGGGAAAATCATAAGCATTGGGAGTATAGTGTTGAGCGTGCCATGGCGGATCTGAAGGTGCAAACCGGACAAAGGCAACTTCGCAGCCAAGACAAGAAATCAGAGTAAACCAGTGGTGATCTATTTTCTTGCTGCGTTAAATAAGTTGAGCAGATACGAAAGAGTACCGCCTCTGGTGCGGCGCCGTGTATGCATCTGCTGAGAATTTGACGGTGCTGCGGTAGCGATGGCTGTCAGCAGCGTGGAAGCAGATCTAGGAGGGTAGACGGTGGCGGCGGGGCGCGGTGGACGATACGGTCATAGGAGCGGTGCCGGCAAGATGGACGACGACAGTGATGAAGCGAGAGGACGGGATGCAAGGATCCCGGTCCAAAGCCATGGATGAGAGAGGTCGATCTCTTGTAATGGACGGCGGTGTCGGGGTATCAGCTCCGGCATGGTGGAGGAGGATGGCGGTGGATGGGGAAAATGGAGGTAGAGAGGAAGGGGGGAACCATGTATACGGGGCGCGCTTGTCTCAAATGCGAGGAAATATACAAACTTAGCCCCCGTTTCAAATTTCTACTACATCACAACAACATTAGTCGGTTGGGGATAGGATGGTAATCTCGCATACACCGAATATTTGCCGATGAGAGTTTGTTTTTGGCGCGCACCGTGTATGAATATGAATCGGGGAGGGAGTTGATTTCAGTCGAGGACACACTGTGTTTTGGCGCCCACCGTGTATGAATCCGGGTGAGAGGCGGTTACGTCACGTTTGGGTGAAATTACAAACCTACCCTTATCGAAACCTATAGAAATCCAGCAGATAGGCTTTGCGTGGCAGGGATAGGCAGTAGTGATTTCCATCTCGCAGATTTTGGTTTCGGGCGGTTACTGCGACTTTCCCCGCTCCGTTCAAATTTTGCAGAGTGCACGTTTACCGTGCCAACTCAATTCGAATCCCGTTTGTATTCTAATTTTTTTCGGGCGGGATCCATTTTCAATTGGAATTACATTCTATATACATCATTTTTTATATATACTTTCAAAAGCACAATAAAGAATTCTGCTCCTTTATATGTATAATATGATTTACAAATACAACGATCTCGAAATCTTAAGGTTGAATTCGATTTTTTTTAACCAAATTATGTTCTACTAAAATGTATGGATCAGTAATATCTACATATTAAATAACATAGATGTGCGTGAATTCATATGAGTATGCATGTTTGATAGATCAATTTTGGTTCGAGTATGGATTACATGTATCATCATCTCGAATTCAAATATTTGAATCCCTTTTTGTTCACTCCTTTCACGCCCATCTCTCTTATATGCATGCTCCTTTAGGTAGCTATCACTCTCTTTTCTCCAGCTCACCCGCACGCTCACTTCATGTTTCTCCTATCCTCGCCAATATGGTCTCTTGATGTCTCCCTTGAGAAGTGTCACCTCGCAAATACTATCCAGATTGACCCTCGCCTAGTTACAACAATGTAATGTAAATCATTGATGTGTTCAATCAGCAGAAAACAGGAAAATAATAACCATGAATAATAGCACTTACACATAAGTTGGACAGGAAGATATGAAAATGACGTTTGTCTTCACAATAATCTTCCCATGATGGGAATATATGCACGTACTCCCTAACAACATTGAAAGCATTGTCTTTTAAACTAGGAATAAATGGAATGGGGTTCCAATCTGCAGGAATTGGCCGTCTCTGCAGTTGGGATAGGTCTTCGGCCGGTGGACATGTTGTACTTTTTGCTGGAGTGGGATTTTTCTGTGGTACAGCTGGTGCTATGGCAAATGAAATCGGTATACCTTTTGCTAGAGTGCAGGTCCTGTGTGGTGGGGCTAGTGGTGTGGCCAGTGAAGTATGGGTACAGTCTGCTGGAGTCGGTCCTACGTTTTGTGTCACTGATTGTACAACCAATATAAGTGGGGTGCTGTCTGATTTCTCTGGCACCACCATGTTTTTCAAGGACTTTGCTGGTGCTCCTTCAGGTTCGGCAATCACCCTCTTCCTTTTTGATGTCTAATGCACAAGAACAACATTTGAGTGGAAAAACATGGTATGATGACAGATGGAATATGTATTGATAATGGATGGGCATGGCATCTCGACATATATGATGAGTAAACTAAGCAAATGGCGGTGCAACAAAGTAGAAGAAATGCAAGACAACATATGCAAGATACCCGCAATCAATAAAACATTGCCAAATTAGAACAGGCACCTTGATGGGTGAACAGGACATGCCATCTGCCTTTGACTCCTCGAGGTTAGAATAGTCATTAGGATCATATTCTGGACAAGAATCAACAAGTGGGGAGCGTATGAGTTTCATTGCATCTAGAATGGCACTCAATGCCTTGGTGCCAATTTTGTAAGTCATTGCAGTGTTTAGCTTCAAGAGTGGACTGCTGCTAGTGCGACACAAAGCAGCTACACAGATCATAGTGTAGATATAACGGGAAAACCTTAAGCATCAGAGTAAAATCAGCAAAGTGGAACTTGCTGGAATATATGTGCTAGTATTGCTGGTACGGCTAGGAAGGCTTCGGATACCAGCTCTCTTCAAGTGAAGGTGCGGTACTGTTAATATCAGTGTAACTCTCAAAGTCGACACAGCTCCCCGCATTTCCTTGATATTCTTATAGGATTCAAGTGGGCAGGCCACTACAAATCCTATTCCTATGTTTACAAGATCCTACGAACCAAAGAGGCTCAAAGTGTCCATCACAACCGACCGTATAGACCTCTACACTGCAAATGTCCCTGCTCATCTTCAGTACAAGGAACATACTTTACTACTATCATACTCCCTCCGCTCCGAAATATAAGTCTTGGTAGAGATTTCCACTATGGATCACATACAGATGTATCCAGATACATTTTAGAGTGTAGATTCACTCATTTTGCTCCATATGTAGTCCATGGTGGAATCTATACAAAGACTTGTATTTCGGAGCGGAGAGAGTACATATTAAAGAAGAACGGAAGAGGAACATGGTAAAGAAGAGCAAGCAGATTTTGGATAATAAAATGTTGGTTGTGCAGTGCCCACACATGATGAACCAGAGCGCATTAAGAATGCAACTCCCAGCTGTCTCTCGACCATTTCAGGCGGTTGGATGAAGATCCTACGTCTCCTAACCCTTCTTCTTCCTCATCTCCAATTCTTCCCATACAGAACACCGCACGGGCCGCCGGCCGGACCACCGGCCCCCACCGCATGTGTTCCTCCGCCACCCCCACCCCACCCCCGCCCCAACCCCCACCCGAGTCAAGTTTTCTTCGTTTGGCGAGGCCCCACAACCACCCGAGCCCCTTCGATCGCACCGACGAACTCCGGCGAGCTCTGAAAAATCGACTGACCCAATTTTCAAATTTAGTCTACTGTGATTTAACTAGTGTGGAATATAAAAGGGGAAAACCATAAGCATTGGGAGTATAGTGTTAAGCGTGCCATGGCGGATCTGAAGGTGCAAACCGGACAAAGGAAACTTCGCAACCAAGACAAGAAATCAGAGTAAACCAGTGGTGATCTATTTTCTTGCTGCGTTAAATAAGTTGAGCAGATACGAAAGAGTACCGCCTCTGGTGCGGCACCGTGTACGCATCTGCTGAGAATTTGACGATGCTGCGGTAGCGATGGCTGTCAGCGGCGTGGAAGCAGATCTAGGAGGGTAGACGGTGGCGGCGGGGCGCGGTGGACGAGACGGTCGTAGGAGCGGTGCCGGCAAGGTGGATGACGACAGGGATGAAGCGAGAGGACGGGATGCAAGGATCCTGGTCCGAAGCCGTGGATGAGAGAGGTCGATCTCTTGTAATGGACGACGGTGTCGGGGTATCAGCTCCGGCATGGTGGAGGAGGACGGTGGTGGATGGGGAAAATGGAGGTAGAGAGGAAGGGGGGAACCATGTATTCGGGGCACGCTTGTCTCAAATGCGAGGAAATTTACAAACTTAGCCCCCGTTTCAAATTTCTACTACATCACAGCAACATTAGTCGGTTGGGGATAGGATGGTAATCTCGCATACACCGAATATTTGCCGATGAGAGTTTGTTTTTGGCGTGCACCGTGTATGAATATGAATCGGGGAGGGAGTTGATTTCAGTCGAGGACACACTGTGTTTTGGCGCCCACCGTGTATGAATCCGGGTGAGAGGCGGTTACGTCACGTTTGGGTGAAATTACAAACCTACCCTTATCGAAACCTATAGAAATCCAGCAGATAGGCTTTGCGTGGCAGGGATAGGCAGTAGTGATTTCCATCTTGCAGATTTTGGTTTCGGGCGGTTACTGCGACTTTCCCCGCTCCGTTCAAATTTTGAGAGTGCACGTTTACCGTGCAAACTCAATTCGAATCCCGTTTGTATTCTAATTTTTTTCGGGCGGGATCCATTTTCAATTGGAATTACATTATATATACATCATTTTTTATATATACTTTCAAAAGCACAATAAAGAATTCTGCTCCTTTATATGTATAATATGATTTACAAATACAACGATCTCGAAATCTTAAGGTTGAATTCGAATTTTTTAAACCAAATTATGTTCTACTAAAATGTATGGATCAGTAATATCTACATATTAAATAACATAGATGTGCGTGAATTCATATGAGTATGCATGTTTGATAGATCAATTTTGGTTCGAGTATGGATTACATGTATCATCATCTCGAAGTCAAATATTTGAATCCCTTTTTGTTCACTCCTTTCACGCCCATCTCTCTCGTATGCATGCTCCTTTAGGTAGCTATCACTCTCTTTTCTCCAGCTCACCCGCACGCTCACTTCATGTTTCTCCTATCCTCGCAAATATGGTCTCTTGACGTCTCCCTTGAGAAGTGTCACCTCGCAAATACTATCCAGATTGACCCTCGCCTAGTTACAACAATGTAATGTAAATCATTGATGTGTTCAATCAGCAGAAAACAGGAAAATAATAACCATGAATAATAGCACTTACACATAAGTTGGACAGGAAGATATGAAAATGGCGTTTGTCTTCACAATAATCTTCCCATGATGGGAATATATGCACGTAGTCCCTAACAACATTGAAAGCATTGTCTTTTAAACTGGGAATAAATGGAATGGGGTTCCAATCTGCAGGAATTAGCCGTCTCTGCAGTTGGGATAGGTCTTCGGCCGGTGGACATGCTGTACTTTTTGCTGGAGTGGGATTTTTCTGTGGTACAGCTGGTGCTATGGCAAATGAAATCGGTATACCTTTTGCTAGAGTGCAGGTCCTGTGTGGTGGGGCTAGTGGTGTGGCCAGTGAAGTATGGGTACAGTCTGCTGGAGTCGGTCCTACGTTTTGTGTCACTGGTTGTACAACCAATATAAGTGGGGTGCTGTCTGATTTCTCTGGCACCACCATGTTTTTCAAGGACTTTGCTGGTGCTCCTTCAGGTTCGGCAATCACCCTCTTCCTTTTTGATGTCTAATGCACAAGAACAACATTTGAGTGGAAAAACATGGTATGATGACAGATGGAATATGTATTGATAATGGATGGGCATGGCATCTCGACATATATGATGAGTAAACTAAGCAAATGGCGGTGCAAAAAAGTAGAAGAAATGCAAGACAACATATGCAAGATACCCGCAATCAATAAAATATTGCCAAATTAGAACAGGAAATTTGATGGGTGAACAGGACATGCCATCTGCCTTTGACTCCTCGAGGTTAGAATAGTCATTAGGATCATATTCTGGACAAGAATCAACAAGTGGGGAGCGTATGAGTTTCATTGCATCTAGAATGGCACTCAATGCCTTGGTGCCAATTTTGTAAGTCATTGCAGTGTTTAGCTTCAAGAGTGGACTGCTGCTAGTGCGACACAAAGCAGCTACACAGATCATAGTGTAGATATAACGGGAAAACCTTAAGCATCAGAGTAAAATCAGCAAAGTGGAACTTGCTGGAATATATGTGCTAGTATTGTTGGTACGGCTAGGAAGGCTTCGGATACCAGCTCTCTTCAAGTGAAGGTGCGGTACTGTTAATATCAGTGTAACTCTCAAAGTCGACACAGCTCCCCGCATCTCCTTGCTATTCTTATAGGATTCAAGTGGGCAGGCCACTACAAATCCTATTCCTATGTTTACAAGATCCTACGAACCAAAGAGGCTCAAAATGTCCATCACAACCGACCGTATAGACCTCTACACTGCAAATGTCCCTGCTCATCTTCAGTACAAGGAACATACTTTACTACTATCATACTCCCTCCGTTCCGAAATATAAGTCTTGGTAGAGATTTCCACTATGGATCACATACAGATGTATCCAGATACATTTTAGAGTGTAGATTCACTCATTTTGCTCCATATGTAGTCCATGGTGGAATCTATACAAAGACTTGTATTTAGGAACGGAGAGAGTACATATTAAAGAAGAACGGAAGAGGAACATGGTAAAGAAGAGCAAGCAGATTTTGGATAATAAAATGTTGGTTGTGCAGTGCCCACACATGATGAACTAGAGCGCATTAAGAATGCAACTCCCAGCTGTCTCTCGACCATTTCAGGCGGTTGGATGAAGATCCTACGTCTCCTAACCCTTCTTCTTCCTCATCTCTAATTCTTCCCATATAGAACACCGCACGGGCCGCCGGCCGGACCACCGGCCCCCACCGCCTGTGTTCCTCCGCCACCCCCACCCCACCCGCCCCAACCCCCACCCGAGTCAAGTTTTCTTCGTTTGGCGAGGCCCCACAACCACCCGAGCCCCTTAGATCGCACCGGCGAACTCCGGTGAGCTCTAAAAAATCGACTGACCCAATTTTGAAATTTAGTCTACTGTGATTTAACTAGTGTGGAATATAAAAGGGGAAAACCATAAGCATTGGGAGTATAGTGTTGAGCGTGCCATGGCAGATCTGAAGGTGCAAACCGGACAAAGGCAACTCCGCAACCAAGACAAGAAATCAGAGTAAACCAGTGGTGATCTATTTTCTTGCTACGTTAAATAAGTTGAGCAGATACGAAAGAGTACCGCCTCTGGTGCGGCGCCGTGTACGCATCTGCTGAGAATTTGACGGTGCTGCGGTAGCGATGGCTGTCAGCGGCATGGAAGCAGATCTGGGAGGGTAGACGGTGGCGGGGGGGCGCGATGGACGATACGGTCGTAGGAGCGGTGCCGGCAAGGTGGACGACGACAGGGATGAAGCGAGAGGACGGGATGCAAGGATCCCAGTCCAAAGCCGTGGATGAGAGTGGTCGATCTCTTGTAATGGACGGCGGTGCCGGCATGGTGGAGGAGGACGGTGGTGGATGGGGAAAATGGAGGTAGAGAGGAAGGGGGGAACCATGTATTTGGGGCGCGCTTGTCTCAAATGCAAGGAAATTTACAAACTTAGCCCCCGTTTCAAATTTCTACTACATCACAGCAACATTAGTCGGTTGGGGATAGGATGGTAATCTCGCATACACCGAATATTTGCCGATGAGAGTTTGTTTTTGGCGCGCACCGTGTATGAATATGAATCGGGGAGGGAGTTGATTTCAGTCGAGGACACACTGTGTTTTGGCGCCCACCGTGTATGAATCCGGGTGAGAGGCGGTTACGTCACGTTTGGGTGAAATTACAAACCTACCCTTATCGAAACCTATAGAAATCCAGCAGATAGGCTTTGCGTGGCAGGGAAAGGCAGTAGTGATTTCCATCTCGCAGATTTTGGTTTCGGGCGGTTACTGCGACTTTCCCCGCTCCGTTCAAATTTTGCAGAGTGCACGTTTACCATGCCAACTCAATTCGAATCCCGTTTGTATTCTAATTTTTTTCGGGCGGGATCCATTTTCAATTGGAATTACATTCTATATACATCATTTTTTATATATACTTTCAAAAGCACAATAAAGAATTCTGCTCCTTTATATGTATAATATGATTTACAAATACAACGATCTCGAAATCTTAAGGTTGAATTCGAATTTTTTTAACCAAATTATGTTCCACTAAAATGTATGGATCAGTAATATCTACATATTAAATAACATAGATGTGCGTGAATTCATATGAGTATGCATGTTTGAGAGATCAATTTTGGTTCGAGTATGGATTACATGTATCATCATCTCGAATTCAAATATTTGAATCCCTTTTTGTTCACTCCTTTCACGCCCATCTCTCTCGTATGCATGCTCCTTTAGGTAGCTATCACTCTCTTTTCTCCAGCTCACCCGCATGCTCACTTCATGTTTCTCCTATCCTCGCAAATATGGTCTCTTGACGTCTCCCTTGAGAAGTGTCACACTCTCCCTATCATTATACATTACACGGTTTTCATTATCTCTCATGTCTCTACTGTTCTCTGGTATCACTCGGTACCTAAGCTTTCTTTTTCACCGCCACACACACAGTCTCCACTCGTCTTTCACTTTGTCTTTCTCTCTATGGGATTCTCTCACACACCCTATATGTCTCTACATATGACTCATACCACTAAAATTACTCTCTCTCTCTCTCCTATAGACACAACATTTGTTGCGGTCTCCTTTTCGTCTCTATCCCAGACTGACATTATTCATTTGTTTACCGACCAGACAACCCCGACTACCGTCTCCTCTCTCTCTCACACAGACACACACACACAACTCCTGCTTCCACTCCCCTTCCCGACTACCGTCTCTCTCACACAACTCTCACTTTTGCACCCCCGACTCATATTTCTCTCACAAACATTTATCGACTAGCTAGCCTCTAGATAGGTTTATACACCCGCACACTCGTGCTTCCACCATCGCATACATGTCTCTCTCCCGCTCCTTGTATCTATGTAGATTTTTCTTCCCTTCTTGAGACACGCCCTCTCGATCATGCACACACACACTATCGCCTCATTTTAAGCTGATACCTATCGCACACACACTCCTTGTGTCTTTGTCGCACATGCACTCCGTCCTCCTCCACTCTCCCTCTATCTCACACACACATGGGCTTTTTGCAACAACTAGCAATATGCCCATGCGTTGCACGGAACATCAAGATGCATTTGTATGAGTAGTTTATCTTGTGGGGGAAAAGGATGAACGAGGGAAGGCCTTATTTGCAAATGTGGAGAGGGGTGTGGGTATCTTTTTGCAAAATTGCCATAGTTTCCTTCCTATCCGTCAGATATAGATCGGACGGCCTGTATTGCAGGATGGCAGGCACACGATCATCACCGACAATGCTTTTTATAAGAGTAGGGATAAAAAATAGAGTTGGTGATGATGGTGGGCCTGCCATCCTGCAATGTAGGTCGTCTGATTTATATCTGACAGATAGGAAGGAAAATATGGCAATTTACCCGCACTCTTCACCACATTTGTAGATAAGGCCTTCCCTCGTTCATCCTTTTCTCCCACAAGATCTTGATGTTCCGTGCAACGCACGGGCATCTTGCTAGTAAGAGTAGAAATTAGACACATACCACTTCTCGAATCTTGAAACCAACAACATTCCTCCCTTATCTCATCAAAACCGCCAAAGGAATATATTTTGAGTGAGACATAACATATTTTTAGTGATATACGTATTTCAAAACTAGACTTTTTTCTATCAAATCGGTGAATATGTATTAATCTACTTTGATCGTGTGGCAACGCATTGGCACATTGCTAGTAGTTATTATAATTTTTTGGACACCAGACAAACAGTGGAGTACATATACGAAGAGAAGAGGCGCACACACGTAGTCAGCCTCTCGTTGTCTCGCACACATGAGTGTTACGTAAAGGCGACATTAACAAATAAACCCTAAAACCCTAGGTGCACGATTTCTGCATTCGCGGGTACCGGGTACGTGGTGGAGCACCTTTGTAGGAATAGTCAGCTCGCATGATAATTTGATCCGTAGGAGTTGATGGTCGGGACCACAGGTGAATGACTTGGAGCGCGGTGGCTCGCTAGTTGCCACAGATCGAGTAGCCACATTTAAAATATCGTTTTTAGCAGGGTTAAGAGTTCCAATTTTCAATGGCGCGTTATAAGTAGTAAGTAGTTTTTAGAACGATTGGTATGGAGCGAAAATGGAATTCATAGTACTACGTACCTCCTTGGCGTATGGTTGTATGATTTTTTTTCCGATGGAGGTTGTATGGGTTTATGTTGCGAGATGTTGAACCTGGTAGTTCTAGGGCAAATACTATGGTTTAGATTTAGATGCTGGTTTTCAGTAATGAAAATCGAAAGGGGAAACCCTTCTTTGATTAAAAAAACTACTATCTCCATTCTGGTTTACTAGTCCCCATCGTACTTTGGGTCAAAGTTTGTCCACGAATTTTACTTATAAAATGTGAATGGAAAACGAGATGCATGCATGAACACTAGTTACTCTAACCCCCTCTAACCCCCCTCTCTTCTTTAATTCTTTGCCACATCAGCATGTTTGCTATTCCCGTGTGCATGATACCAGCTAAGATACCACCATTATGGCCAGCCTTAATCATCGCATGCAATAATTTAGTGCACCTTGAAATATGAACATGTATGGGGCGTGTATGTTTTTAATGACTTGAGACTATACCTAGCCCGGCATGCAAGATGACTTATTATGCACCGTTCCCCATACCTGCAGGAAGCCCGTTCATCTCCAAATCTTTTCCTCTCCATGTGTGGAAACAATATGCCTGCCAAACTCTCCTTCTCCCTCCGACGGTCCCACCACTCCACCCCGTGTGAAAAAATCTGCATGCATGACTCTCCTCCCCCCACGCTCATCCAATCCGTTGTGACCAGCAATATTTGCACCCCTTCGCTCCCCCGTAATCTACTCCAACAAATATGCCCACGTAGCTATTACTTAACTGCAGGTGCATTGGGTCACTGACATATGGGCCCAACAGGGGTCTGGCCCACATCTCAGTGACGCAACTGGACCTGCAGTTAATTCAGTGCAGCTCAGTCCATATCTTATGTAGGTGTGCCATTGCTCGCTATAAATACTGCGCCTCCCACGACATCGCTATCTCCTCCCCCTCATGTTCACGTTCATCACTATCTCCTCCCCCTCCCTCTCACGTCGACCACCATGGCATCGCCCCTCCCAAGCCCTAGGAGCCCCTCGCTGCACCGCGTGGATGGTCACGCATCGCCGTTCCGTTCCTCGCCGCCACTAGTCGAGGAGGACGCGTCGGTGTTCCACTCCTCGCCGCTACATGACGCGTCGCCTTTCCATTCCTCACCGCCACTAGTCGAGGAGGACGCGTCGGCGTTCCGCTCCTCGCTGCGACGCGTCGAGGTGGACGCATCGGCGTTCCGAATCTCGCCAGCACGCGCGCTGGAGGACGCGTCGGCTCCCC
>NC_041386.1:563807601-563817474 GCF_002162155.2 Triticum dicoccoides
GCCTCCAGCAGAGTGCGCCAAAATAGAGGCGGAGAAGAAGGCCGAGGAAGAGAAGCGCACCGCGGAACAAGCTGCCTGGGAGGCCTATGTTGCGTCTGAGAGAGTCAGGCGATTGAATCTTTGGCAGAAGGCTCGTGCGAGGGCCGTGAGGGTGGCGGAGGACGCCCGTGCCGACGCCCTGAGTGCAGTCGGGCCCAAGCACCTCATCGACGCTTGGCGGTACGTGGACCGGGTGCACGCTTCCAGCGAGGAGGAGTACCTGTTGGCGTCGGATCACCACACCGGTGAGATCGCGCTCGCCCGCCGGCAAGCCGCCAATCAACACCTAGCGAGTTGCGAGGCCGAGGAAGAGGCGTTGTGTCAGCGCGCTGGGAAACGACCGCGCACCAGGGCACTCGTGGCGCGCAACAAGCGCTCCTGCGAGCGTCGTGGCTTTTAGGAGGAGTATAATTTTTGTTTGGCGATCTCATTAGTTTTGGGACGCAAATGATAAATCCCAAACATTCAGGAATTTTTAGCATCCTTAATTAAGTATGTAAAAGGGAAAGTTTGGAAACCTTATGTATTCGTACGCATTTTGCAAGTACGTGTGTATAGCACAAACTTTACTATATACTATCGCACTACACGTCTCTCTCGATATATGCTTGCAGACTGTGCTACTCCCTCCATCCAGGTCAATAAGTCATCTTTGGTTGTGCACCATGACCAAGAAGGAGGTAAGACTTATACACCTAGACGGAGGGAGTACTACTATTACTTATGTACATGCAAATGCACGTTTTAACATTACGATGCGGTTTTTGTAAAAGTAGAAAAACAGCACTAGTCAAGCTTGTGATTATTTGGTTTTCGTAAGATGACTTACACACCTAGACGGAGGGATTACAATGATGAGGAATAAACCAGTTAAATCTTTGGTCAAAATTTAGCAAAAATTACAATGGTGAGGAATAAACCAGGACGGAGTAGTAGTTTACAAGCCGAAATAAATGAGTGAGGCGCCTTGTGGGAAAAGCTGGGGAAGCCGCCAAAAGAACTGGCCCTAGGAGTAGTAGCTAGGGATCAAGTGTGCGAGATGAACCGGAGAAAGTAAATGCAGAGAGATGAAATGCAAAAAATACGGAGGGATGTGATGGTTGCTTGTCCGTTTATTTTACCAGGCCACTTATTACTGGGAGTGGTTGGGTTTTGTGATATGACGGCTTTACTGCCGCGCCACGAGCGGGGTGAGAGGTGAGACTCCCATGCAGCGCCGCCCTCTACACTTGTACTACATCGGTCGTGGTTTATTAGTCCCCCATTGAATTTGACTGAAGATTTAACTGACAAAATGTTAGTGCATGTCAACAAAAACTATATCGTTGGATTCATATTTGAACATAGTTTTGAATGATATAATTTTAGGTGACATGCATCAGCATTTATCGTACTATATATAATGTTAGTTCAATTTTTGGTCGTACTAATCTATAGTACTCCCTCCGGTCCTTTTTTTCTTTGCGTTCTATGCTCAGCTCGCATACCAAGGAGAGGAGAGAGCAGCAAAAATTGGACTGTTTTGCCCCTGGTTTGCTACAGAAGGGACGCTGGGTAGTTATTGTGTGCATGCAACGATTGGCTCGAGACCCTGTATTCTCGCGCCCACATTCTCCTTTGTCCACCTCTCTGCATGCATGCGGGTTCTCTCTCTCTCCGCTCAATATCTGCATGCAGGCGCATGCGTCTCTCTCTCTCTCTCTGTGCAAAATCTTCTCAGCATTCTCACCAATCTCTCACCCATTTCATGGCATTTGAGCATGAAGAACTCCGAGGCAAGAAGAACAGCATCGTCGCTTGATACTGGTGTAATTGGAGCCAAAAAAATTCGTTTAACTGTGGAAGATGAAATCTTTCCGCCAAAATTTTCAACTCCCTCCTAAACTGAACAGCCCGCCATAGATTAGCAGCTCGACCAGCACCCGTACGATGTGCTCAAGCGCGTGGACGCCACCGTCATCCAGGTGCATGCTGCAGTCTGCGAGCGCGCCGCCTTGCACGAGTGTGTCGTCGTCCGTGGGCGCGCCGCACACCTAGAACACATCGCCTAGCTGCAACACGTTGTCGTCAGTTAGCGCTCCGTCTTCCACTAGTGCGTCGTCGTCCACGAGCGGGAGCACGCTTCAGTACGCGAGCTCGATGTCGTCCATGTCAAGCAAGCTTTCATCCATGGTCTCACTAGGGTTGGCTATCCTACCACAACCACGATGGGTGCATTTCATCCATGGAGATGTACGGGATGTAGCAGAGATGGGAGAATGGGAAGGTGAGATGGGACCGGTGGGGACTGGGGAGGAGAGTAAGAGGTAGGCGGCTGGCTGCCTTGGGAAGGCGCGAAGGACATGCATGGGAGAGAGAGATGGGAGTAACTGCAGGCATGCATGTGAGCGAACATAAAGGAGGGGTAAAGTTGGAAAGAACAGCCCCAACACGCTAATACATAGAGCATTGCGGGAAAATGGATTTTTCTTAAACGCAGACTAAAAAGGACCAGAGGGAGTAGTAAGGTGCCCGTGCATTGCACCGAAGAGTAAAATGCATTGATCGGGGAGTTGTTTATTTTGACAAAGGATGTGGGGGTCATCTCATGTATAACGGGTATCGATAGGTTTCTTCGGATATTATTTCATCTCTAGAGCTCACAAACATCCAGGTGAAATAGATAAAAATGTATCTTTTGCAAACAAAAGCGTTCAACTGTTCAACCTGCATACAAAACTTGTGAAGAAATAACACTTATTGTGCTTTGCAAGAAATGATCTTTAAGAATTAGTTTTTGAGTATCGATTGTTATACATGTTGGCTACAGATGACATGGCACTTTCTTATAGTCAACAGTTGGCTATACTATTAAGTAATATTAACCATGCCCTTATACACCTAGACGGAGGGATTAAATCAGAATGACTTGCAAGCGGGCAGAGGAGATGTAAGAAATGGTTCATCGTAAGTCTTTCACCAGTATTGTTGTAAAAATTCATACATGGAAGATTCTAGACTAAACCATAAACGGATACAGTTTTATTCATGCGCGATACTCCAATAGAGCAAGATCCTGCATGGAAGTCTCCACATGCTTAGACAACGGATTACATTGAGCGAAGACTAATGATCAACATTTAACTTGATAATGCGTATGCCTAGGTGAACCTCCTTGGATTTGGAACAGGAAGGACAGAAACACATACGGTGCAACGGGAGCTCCACCGTTGGCGTTGAGGTTGTCGCCCATGTCCAAACACCACGTAGACACAGTCTTTGAGCATGGTTCGTAGTCGTTCCATGCTCGGACATTGAAGTTTGTAACTATTTTAGATTAGAATATACTACTCCTCCGGTGCTAGTAGTAGAGCAGAGTCCTACTCTACTACTCTACTCAAGCAAGTTAGGGCATAGCACTATAGGGAGTACCAGTACTGTGATCACTCAAGCAAGTTGTCTGGCATCGACATGACCCTACGCTGCTGGTATGTGTCTCGTAAGTCAAGCGGCGTGCTGTAGTCATCATCACCTGTTCACTTCCCGCAGCACATATTCGCTTCTCCATCTTTGTCCGCACATAATATCGTCGAATCTTCCATCCCTGCTAAGGCGCCTCCCCCCCTCGTTCGAAACCCAAGCACTAACAATGACAGAACCAAGCAGCATCCGCCGAAAGAGTGGCTAGAATTCTCTCCCCACAGATGTAATCAAGCTCATTGTTTCGCGTGTGGACAATCTCAGTACCATGCCGCTCGTCGCGTGCTCTTCGGGGCTGTACCATTTACTCAAAGCCCTCAGGCCGGAGCTTTTTAAGCCAGCTCCTTGCTTGCTGATGCCGCCTGATCTTCAGAAACGGCGTGTTACGCAGCATAATGATCGTAGGGTGGCGAGCATCAACCCCCTTGACTGCGATCCGATCCCCGTCAGCCTCAACTACATTAACGGTATGTACTAGGTCGGCATGAACACGTCTTGGATGGTGCTTGTCGACGGTCGCGGCAACTGGATGCATGTGGGGGTCTACACCCGGCGATTGATCCCCCTTCCTTCGATTAACACTGCACTACTTTGGCACCGCGGCCCAGAATACTCGGAATCTTACAGTAGCCAACATGATACCAAGTTTGATTTTCTCAAGGTTGTAATCTGCCAAGTGCCCACAAGATCTGCGAATTATAAAGACTTCAGGCTAATTGCGTTCTTCAACCGCGGTCTCGCCTATCTGACAGGTCACTGTGGTAAGTGGATAAATCTGCACGTCCATCGCAGGATCATACATCCTCCATGGTTCTCTGATGCCATTGAACACAAGGGCTTCATTTACGCTGTCGACTCCTTCTATGGCTGGACGTATTGCTGGCCTACTCCAGTCATCGCTACAAACGGCTGTTACAGCAGTATGTTACTTTCCTATGATATCATGATGGCTTGCTTATATTACTATCAACATTTGCTGAAAAAATATTCATGCTCATAACATGCTATTCTTAAGATTGACTAAATCAAGAGCCCTTTTTTATTTGACTCCAACTTGATATGATGTTGTAGGCCGCCTGGTGTCCATACCCTTCCTAATCCCAGAACCTTTCAAAGAAAAGTGGCATGGCAGTTGCAGGTGGTTCCTGGCTCGATCAGACGATGACGAAAGATTGATGATCGTTCGCACGTACCGGACGTGTTGTTTCGCGGAATACAATCACAGTCACTGCAAGGTCTTTGAGCAGGATCCCAGCTTCTCCGGGCCTTCAGGAATTTTTGACTGGAGGCTGGTAAGTAGCCTTGGTACACACTCTCTGTTTGTCGGACTGAATTATCCGATTAACCAGGAGATAACCGACGGCAAGGATCATGATGGCAGCGTGGTTTCGTTCATCAGGCAAAATTGTGTGTACACAGCGTACCATGCATCTCTGCATGCACCATACCCTAATATGTGCCGCCATGCTCTGCAGCCCAAAGTAGGAGAGAGGGTCGCAAGTATCAGACTTCGACCTGTTGGCTGGAGTTTCCCCCGTCAGGCACCCATCTGGTTCAAGCCGTCAGCCAATCTCCACAGCTTAATAAATAGTAACGTCTAACTGAGCCAGATAGTTAGATGCGTACACTTGATGTAGTAGGATCTTTATTTAGTTCGATGCATACACTTGTTCTTTTTTGGTAGCCCTTTTGTAATGATGGTTGATGTTTGGTTTGGAAGAGAGAGTTGCGTCTTCACTCTTCTGGCCTGCTTACTGCTTCTGTTGCACCCCCAGCCCTGGTTGCTGCTGCTGCTATTTTCAATGTACAATTAGTAGTATATTTCGTGTGTTGGTTGAATAAATGTGTTGTTAGAACGACAAACACAATGTTTTGGAAGTCGTTGCATGGTTCGATCCTTTAGTGCCCCGTACCGTACGTAGCACATACTATTTTTCGTACGGAACACATTTTCCACTTGTTGATAACATGCAACCCACTGATGAAGGCCCAATAGAGAAGCCCATAATTAACTGGAAGGGAGGCTCTCACATGAATCCGGCCCAGGTACATGCTCATGGTCCCCTAAACATAAATAAGTAAATAAATAAATAAAGCTAAATGCTCATGCACTAGTTCTTTGGGAAAATAGGTAGGCCAGTATTTCTTTTTGAAGAATACCCAAGCTAGGCCTATTTGTTTTCTCCAAATTACTGGGCTGCAAATCTTTCAAAACGAGGAGGGATGCATTCCGACCTGGCTTAAGAGTATGGTCAATGTCTGTTAAAAGTAATATCGAAAGGGGTTGAAAATTCCAAAAAAATTATAGCAAATGGGATATAAGTTTCTTTTTTTGTTTTTGTTCTTCACTGATATCTTATACATATTTCATTGGATTTAACATGACATAGTACTAATTTATTTTTAAATTTGTTTTAGTATGGCTATTAATTTTTGGATTAAGAATATTTCGTCCTCTAGAAAAAATTTGCGAATTTTCAAAATTTTCCACATATTTAGTTAATTTTTTGACCCTAGTACTGACCAAAAAATGGCCAGCAATTCTAAAAATGGAAAACAGGCTGCAATAAATTCCATGTGAATTAGAAAATGAGTAAAAGTTATAAAAATAATAGCAAATGGGCTGTACACGCCACAGATTTCGAGGCTGACTTGTTTACGCAAGGCTTTGTCAGTGAACACACGATTCTAGTAGCAGTGACTGTTGGATGTCCATCCAACGGCCAACGTGCTTCTTCAATCTCTGATCTTCCTGCTCCAGCCGCCTAAACTAGTGCTGGCGGGACTGCCTGCTCCCTCCTCTTGTGCCCGTTGTGATGCCGCGCAGGCTTCCCTGGCCCACCCTACTCCCTCCGCTGGCCTGGCCGCACGCAATCAACTGCCTCCTTATTACGCGAAAAAATGATTCCTCCCACTGACCTCTGGGGCGCACCGGTTGGGAGGCTGACCTGTGGGCCTACTAAGTTGACGCGTACGCAGGACTTGTCAACTTAGTCAACAAACGATTCTAGCAGCAGTAACCGTTGGATTTGAATCGAACGGTCCTGCTGCTTCTTCAATCGTTGCTCTTCTTGCATCAGCCGCCCAAACCAGCGCCGGGGAGACCGCGTGCTCCTGCCTCCAGTGGCCGGCTGTGCCGCCGTTGAGGCCTCATTGCCCCTACTACTCCCAGCGCTAGCCAGGCCCTGCGGCGACGGCAGCCTCACACCGCAACCGAACTAGTGAACCCTGATACTCCTCTCCGTGTGGGCATCCACTGTCGCGTATTCCCCGGCTCCGCGTCATCCCCTTCCTAGGCCTCGCCATCGTCCACCGCCTTGGTGCTCTCGGCGCGTTGTGGTCAACGTGGTCAACAACATTCATTGGAAGAGTACTGTACGTGGAGAGGCTGACAGCTGGGTCCGCGGCCACAACCCAGTTTTTTGTGATTTGCCAAGTAAGTCGCTTTGTCAGGCCTGTTGGGCTACAAATCTTTCAAGACGAGGAGAGCTTTCATTCGGCTGGCCAAGAAAATGGCCCATCAGTAATGAGAAATGGGTTGTACATATTTAAAACACATCAAACCGGCAATTAGTTTCAAATATCTTTTTTTTTCATTTCGAGATTTTAAATTACATTAATTTTTATGTGTGGAGAATTTGTTGGATTTTATATTGATATAAATTTATTTTTAAAATCAGTTTGAATATGAGTCGAAATTTCAGGATTAAAAACAGTTCGGACCACACCGAAATATGCAAAATTTCGTATAATTTTTTAACTGTGGCCACAATATGGGCTGTAATGCTAACAAAAAGAATCTGGGCTCCAAAAAAACCTTAATAATTAGCAAATGGGTTGTAAATTATTAGAAATAATGGCAGATGGACTGTATGCTATTTTCCACAGATTTGAGGCTTTCCTAAAAAAGGTTGACACACAAGCAGTGACTGTTGGATGGCCATCCAACGGCCGTCGTGCTTCTTCAATCTCTACTCTTCCTGCTCCAGCCGCTCAAATAAGCGCCGGTGGGACTGCCTGCTCCCTCCTCCCCACGGCCGGCTCTGCTGCTGCGCAGGCCTCACCGCCCCACCGTACTCCCATCACTGGCCTAGCCATCCCTCTACTCACCCACACCTGCTATTATTCTCCGGCGACGGCAGACGAACCAGCAAACCCTCGTACAGTCGTACTCCCCTCCACGTGGGAAACAACTGCCAAGTCTTCCCTGCCTCCGTGTCGTTCCCTTCCTAGGCCTCGCCATCGTCCACCGCCCTGGTGCTCTCGACGCGGCCTGGTCAACATGGTCAACGACCGACATGCATCTGAAGTGGATTGTACGTGGAGAGACCGACAACTGGGTCCACGGCCGCACGCAAGGAAATGCCTCCTTATTACGCGCAAAATAATGATTCCTCCACCTAACATCAGGGACCCACCGAAAGGGCCTCTATATTTCGCGAAAAAAATGTTACCGCCGCTGACAGCTCGGACCCACCAACTATATCTTCACACGCAAGGAAGTGCCTCCTTATTACGCACAAAAAAATGAATACTCCCCCTGTTAGCTGGGACCCGGTATAGTGGTAGGCTGACTTGTGGGCCTACTAAGTTGACGGGGACGGAGGGCTTTGTCAACTTAGTCAATATGCACGATTCTAGCTCCAGTGACCATACGATGTCCATCCAACGGCCGTAGTGCTTCTTCAACCTCTGGTCTTCTTGCTCCAGCCGCCCAAACCAGCGCGGTCGTGCCTCGTGCTCCTGCCTCCCGTGGCCGGCTGTGATGCGGCGGAGGCCTCACTGCCCCCTACTACTCCCACCGCTAGCCAGGCCATCCCTCTACTCACCCACACCCCCTGTTATTCTTTGGCGACGACAGCCTCACACCGCAGCGAACCAGTGAACCCTCGTACTCCTCTACGCGTGGACATCCACTGTCGCGTCTTCCCCAGCTCCGCGTCGTCCCCTTCCTAGGCCTCGCCGTCGTCCACCGCTCTGGTGCTCTCGGCGCGGCGTGGTCAACGTGGTCAAGGAACGGCTTCCATCAGACGTGGACTGTATGTGGAGAGGCTGACAGCTGGGTCCATGGCCGCAGCAAGGAAGTGCCTCCTTATTACGTGCAAAATAATTATTCCTCCACCTGACAGCGGGGACCCACCGGACGGGCCACCATATTTCGCGAAAAAAACGTTTTCCCCTGACTGCTGGGACCCACCAGCTACATCTTCGCAGGCAAGGAAGTGCGTCCGAAAAAAAACAATTCGCCCCCCTGACTGTTGGGACCCACCAGCTACATCTTCGCACGCAAGCAAGTGCTCCGGGCAAAAAAAAACGATTCGCCCCCCTAACTGCTGGGACCCACCAGCTACATCTTCGCAGGCAAGGAAGTGCGTGACAGTCGGGACCCACCTGGTCGAAGCGTACGTAGCGTTGTCATTCTGGTCGCGAACGTGTACGTACATATATACTGGTGGATGTAGAGGCGCGCATGTGTTGTAGTAGAGGCGCGTACGTGTCGTAGTAGAGGCGCGCACGCAGCATGTACACGTACATACAATGGCCAGGGTGCAAGAAAGAAAATACGGCCACTTATGTGTACATACGGGCGGGGTCTCGAACGCCTACTCGTGCATACGTACGGCCAGGGCTCGTGTACATGGCTGGGTCAGAACAAAGAAACAGCGTCGTCGTCGTGTTCATGGGGAGGCAACAGAATGCGTCGTGTTCATGGGGAGGCAACAGAATGCGTCGTGTTCATCGGGAGGCAACGGAACGCGTGGGAGCCAACCGGCTGGGTCAGAACGGAATGCGTGGTCGTGTTCATCGGGAGGGCTTGGACAAAACAGGCGACGTAAATGAGGCCTGGTGTACCGCACAACGGAGGAAACAGACCGCCTACGTTCGGAACGGGGTCCTGTTGATCGGGAGGGGTCTGGCGTACCGCAAAATGGAGGAAACGGACCTCCTACGGTCGAAACAGAGGTCCTGTTGATCGAGAGGGGTGTGGCGTACCGCAAAACGGACGAAACAGACCTCTTACGGTCGAAACGGGGGTCCTGTTGATCGGGAGGGGTGTGGCGTACCGCAAAACGGACGAAACGGACCTCCTACGATCGAAACAGGGGTCCTGTTCATCGGGAGGGGTGTGGTGTACCGCAAAACGGGACTCCACGGGATACTGTTCATCTCCACCGTCGACCTCCTCTAGCCTCCACGGGCTACCGTCGATCTCCTCCAGCCTCCACGGGCTCCTGTTCATCCAGCCTCCACCGCGCGCTACTCCACCGGCTATTGTTCAACCACCCCTCCACCGTCTACTGTTCATCCAGCCCTCCACACCACGGGGTCCTGTTCAACCACCCCTCCACGGGCACCCCTCCACCGTCTACTATT
>NC_041386.1:563817756-563893945 GCF_002162155.2 Triticum dicoccoides
CTCATTGTTCATCCCAGAGGCAACATCGATCAGCTTCAGTTAGCAGCAGTAGCGAAGGAATCGCTCGATCGGGTTCAGTTAACAGCCATCGATCGATCGCTCGGGTTCAATAACGCGTAGCCTGCAGTGCAATCGCTCGGGTTTAGTTAGAGCCCAACGCCTCGCTCGGGTTCAGTTAGAGCCAACGCCTCGCACACACGCGCATATGTGTACAACAGAAACGCGCATCGCTCGGTGAGGGAGTCCTGGATTAGGGGGGGTTCGGGTAGCCAGACTATACCTTCAGCCGAACTCCAGGACTATGAAGATACAAGATTGAAGACTTCGTCTCGTGTCCGGATGGGACTTTCCTTGGCGTGGAAGGCAAGCTTGGCGATGCGGATATTCAAGATCTCCTACCATTGTAACCGACTTTGTGTAACCCTAACCCTCTCCGGTGTCTATATAAACCGGAGGGTTTTAGTCTATAGGACAACTTCATCATATAACAACCATACCATAGGCTAGCTTTTAGGGTTTAGCCTCCTTGATCTCATGGTAGATCTACTCTTGTACTACCCATATCATCAATATTAATCAAGCAGGACGTAGGGTTTTACCTCCATCAAGAGGGCCCGAACCTAGGTAAAACATTGTGTCCCTTGTCTCCTATTACCATCCGGCCTAGACGCACAGTTCGGGACCCCCTACCCGAGATCCGCCGGTTTTCACACCGACATTGGTGCTTTCATTGAGAGTTCCTCTGTGTCATCGCTTTCAGGTCCGATGGCTTCTTCGATCATCAACCACGATGCAGTCCAGGGTGAGGCTTTTCTCCCCGGACAGATCTTCGTCTTCGGTGGCTTCGCACTGCGGGCCAACTCACTTGGTCACCTTGAGCAGATCGAAAGTTACGCCCCTGGCCATCAGGTCAGGTTTGGAAGCCTAAACTACACGACTGACATCCGCGGGGACTTGACCTTCGACGGATTCGAGCCACAGCCAAGCGTGCCGCACTGTCTCGATGGGCATGATATAGCTCTGCCGCTGAACAGCGCCTTGGAGGCTACACACACATCGGTTCCGACCATTGATTCGGAGCCCACTGCGCCAATCGAGGATCAGCGGTTGGACGCTGCCTCAGGGCTGCGATCTCAGAGGCGATCGAGCCGAACTCCAGCCCCGCACTCCACATGGCCCGTGACTCCGAGGAGCCGGATTCCTCTCCGAACTCCGTACCCCCCGCGCCCCCGCCGATCGAATCCGATTGGGCACCGATAATGGAGTTCACCGCCGCGGACTTCTTTCAGCACTCGCCATTCGGCGACATCCTGAATTCTCTAAAGTCTCTCTCTTTATCAGGAGAGCCCTGGCCGGACTACGGTCAGCAAGGTTGGGATACGGACAATGAAGAAATTCAAAACCCACCCACCACCCACTTCGTAGCCACTGTCGACGACTTAACCGACATGCTTGACTTCGACTCCGAAGACATCGATGGCATGGACGACGATGCAGGAGACGAACAAGAACCAGCACCTGTAGGGCTTTGGAAGGCCTCCTCGTCATATGACATATATATGGTGGACACTCCAAAGGATGGAGATGGCGATGGAACAGCGGTGGATGATACCTCTAAGAAACAGCCCAAGCGCCGGCGTCAGCGGCGACGCTCTAAATCCCGCCAAAGCAAAAACGGTGATTCCGGCACGGGAGATAATACTACCCCGGATAGCGCCGAAGAACACCCCCTCCAGCAAAATTCGGCATAGGAGGACAGAGAAGCCAGCCCTCACAAGAGGGCGGCGGACCAAGAGGTTGAGGACGATAATCATACGCCTCCCTCCGAAGACGAGGCAAGCCTCGATGACGACGATTTCGTCGTGCCAGAGGATCTTGCCGAACAAGAGCATTTTAAACGCAGGCTCATGGCCACGGCAAGCAGCCTCAAGAAAAAGCGGCAACAACTTAGAGCTGATCAGGATTTGCTAGCTGACAGATGGACTGAAGTCCTTGCGGCCGAAGAGTATGAACTCGAATGCCCCTCCAAGAGTTACCCAAAGCGCTGGCTGCTACCCCGGCTAGAGGAGGAAGCACCTACATCACCAGCGCATGACATGGCCGACCGGCCACCTCGTGGCCACGACAGAGTGGCCTCTTGGCCCTCCACTCAAGCCATGCCCCGGCACCGCGTCAAGCATACTAAGGCACGGGAAAATGCGCCCGACCTGCGCAACATCCTGGAAGACAAGGCAAGGCAAACAAAATCGATCTACGGATCGCGCAGGCGCCCCATGGCACGTGACGGTGATCGTCACTCCGGATGCAATGAATCCGGCCGGGCCGAACTCAACAGACAAAGCTCCTTCGAGCTGCGTCGTGATATAGCCCAATACAGAGGCGCCGCACACCCACTATGCTTCACAGATGAAGTAATGGATCATAAAATCCCTGAGGGCTTCAAACCCGTAAACATCGAATCGTACGATGGCACAACAGATCCTGCGGTATGGATCGAGGATTATCTCCTTCATATCCACATGGCCTACGGCGATGATCTACACGCCATCAAATACCTCCGACTCAAACTTAAGGGACCGGCCCGGCATTGGCTTAATAGCTTGCCAGCAAACTCAGTCGGTTCTTGGGAGGACCTGGAAGCCGCATTTCTTGACAACTTCTAGGGCACTTATGTGCGACCACCGGACGCCGATGACCTAAGCCACATAATTTAGCAGCCAGAAGAATCGGCCAGGCAATTCTGGACACGGTTCCTAAAAAGAAAACCAGATAGTCGACTGTCCGGACGCAGAGGCCTTAGTGGCCTTCAAGCATAATATCCGTGACGAGTGGCTGGCCTGGCACCTGGGACAGGAAAAGCCGAAATCTATGGCAGCCCTCACGACACTCATGACCCGCTTTTGCGCGGGAGAAGACAGCTGGCTAGCTCGCAGTAACAACTTAACCAAGAACACTGGTAATTCGAATACTAATGACAAAAGTGACAGGCCGCGTCAGAACAAACAAAAGCGCCGCGTTAACAGCGACAGCAACGAGGATACAACAGTTAATGCCGGATTCCAAGGCTACAAATCCGGTCAACGGAAACAGCCATTCAAAAGAAAAACTCAGGGCCTGTCCAGTTTGGACTGAATACTCGACCGCTTGTGCCAGATACATGGCACCCCCGAAAAGCCAGCCAATCACACCAACAGGGATTGTTGGGTGTTCAAGCAGGCAGGCAAGTTAAGAGCCGAAAACAAAGACAAGGGGCTGCATAGCGACGATGAGGAGGAGCCCAGGCCATCGAACAACAGTGGACAGAAGGGATTTCCCCCGCAAGTGCGGACGGTGAACATGATATACGCAACCCACATCTCCAAGAGGGAGCGGAAGCGTGCGTTACGGGACGTATATGCGGTGGAGCCGGTCGCCCCAAAGTTCAACCCATGGTCCTCCTGCCCGATCACTTTTGATCGAGGGACCACCCCACTAGCATTCGTCACGGCGGCTTCGTCGCATTGGTTCTAGACCCAATCATTGACGGATTTCATCTCACAAGAGTCCTCATGGACGGCGGCAGCAGCCTGAACCTGCTTTACCAGGATACTGTGCGAAAGATGGGCATAGATCCCTCGAGGATCAAGCCCACCAAAACGACCTTCAAATGCGTCATACCAGGTGTAGAAGCCAACTGTACAGGCTTAGTTACACTGGAAGTGGTCTTCGGATCTCCGGATAACTTCCGAAGCGAGGAGTTAATCTTCGACATAGTCCCGTTCCATAGTGGCTATCACGCACTGCTCGGGTGAACCGCATTCGTAAAATTCAATGCGGTACCACACTATGCATACCTCAAACTCAAGATGCCAGGCCCTAGAGGAGTAATCACGGTCAATGGGAACACTGAACTCTCCCTCCGAATGGAGGAGCACACGGCAGCGCTTGCAGCAGAAGTACAAAGCAGCCTCTCTAGGCAGTCCTCCAGTTCGGCCTTCAAAAAGCCGGACACTGTCAAGCGCGCCCAGAGTACCCTACAACAAGACCGCCTGGCACGTTCCGAGCTAGAGTAGCAATGCGGCCCCAACCCTAGCCCTCGGGATATAGCGAAACCAGCGCTTCGCGTACATAACTACGCTCTTGAAATACCATGGGCACAGGGGAAGCGACACTATCACGGCACGCCCGAAATACGGCTTAAACCGCACCAGGGGCTGCCGGATTCCTTTTTTCTCTTACTCTCAAGACTCCATACTTCGGACGACCCATTCGGCAATTCAACTGCCGCACAAACGATGCAAGATCCAGGGAAGCAGAAGAGCCACGCCGCATTATGGAACTCCCAGGTGGTCTCTATTGCGAGCAGTATACCTGTTTTTTAATATAATTCCGCAGCCTGCCCCTAGCCAGGACATGTTAAATAGTCCAATTTATTTTGCTTATCGCACTATTTGTATCGTTCCACTTTCATAGCAGACTTTCTATAAACAATGCATAGCTTTTTGTCTATTTTTTGCATTACCCTCTTTATATATATATGTTTATTAATAACATGCTGCATCCGTACACTGTGGTACGGCAAAATACGCCAGGGGCTTCAGTACCCATCAATATGGCATGAGAAGTCTGTCCACTTTCACAAGTGCGGCACCCCGAACTTATGGCACTATATGCATCGGCTCTGAATCATGATTTGGGTCAATAGTTGGGTTTGCCCAGCTCCTATGTTTTGGTGCCTTACGTTCCGCTATATCGGCTAAGGTAGCACTAGGAGAACCACTGCGATTGTGCCCTAGTTGAGCTGGGCCGAGCACCTCAGTGGAGAAAGCTAAAACTGACTGTCATGATGAGGCGAGAGACCGGTCGCTGTTCGAGAGGTTTTTCGAGTCCTTAAAGGCTTATGCCGCTTCAAGCGAGGAACCGGCTTTGTCCGGCCAAGGCGTGGATAGCGCCCCGAACTCGGTCTTCCGAATACTAGGGGCTTCACCGAAATTTAAAATTATAGAGTTCTATGGCTAAGTGAGAGTGTTCAAGCATTATAGTCCGATTGCCTGGTTCGTTGTGCTGACCGCCTCCCTCGACGGACCCAATCATGGGAAAAAGAGCGCTCAGGTTTATCCCGAACACCCCAGCACTAGCGGCATGGGGGCAGAAGCCGACGACTGTCCATCTCTCAATTTTTTGATAAACGGCCGCATAGAAAGTAATATTTTAAATTCAAGCATTGCTTAGCGCATATGAACAAGTTTTCAGCGCACAGGATAACACGAGCGAGTTCACTCAAAAATTGCATCCTTGGTACATTCATCCGCCACAAGGCGGGCACCAGCAAGAACATCCTTGTAATAGTTCTCGGGCTTGCGATGCTCCTTCCCCGGCGGCGGCCCGTCCTTCACAAGCTTCTCACCGTCCAGCTTACCCCAGTGCACCTTTGCACGGGCAAGGGCCCTACGGGCACCTTCGATGCAGACGGAGCGCTTGATGACCTCGAGCCTTGGACAAGCCTCCACCAGCCGCCGCACCAGTCCGAAGTAGCTCCCAAGCAGGGCCTCTCCAGGCCACAGCTGAACTATGAAGCCCTTCAGGGCCTGTTCGGCCGCCTTGTGGAGCTCGACCAGCTGCTTCAGCTGGTCGCTCAAGGGCATAGGGTGTCCGGCCTCAGCGTACTGAGACCAGAACACCTTCTCCGTCGAGCTGCCTTCCTCGGCTCGGTAGAATGCGGCGGCATCGGATATGCTGCGGGGAAGATCTGCGAATGCCCCTGGAGAGCTCCGGATTCGGGTAAGTAACAAGTAGTTTACTTTTATATGTCTCCTTTGCATATAGAATGCCTTACCCGCCGCTATCTTTTTCACCGCATCCAATTCCTGGAGGGCCTTCTGGGCTTCGGCCTTGGCAGATTTGGCAGTTTTAAGGGCCGTAGCAAGCTCGGACGCTCGCGTCTTTGAGTCGAGCTCCAAACTCTCATGTTTTTGCATGAGAACCTGAAGCTCTTGCCGCACCTCGCCGACCTGCGCCTCAAATTTCTCCCGCTCGGCGCGCTTCGTGGCCGCTTTCTTCTCGGCCTCGGACAACGCCTGCTTGAGGGTCGCCACCTCAGTTGTGGCCCCTACAATAAGCAGTATAGTCCTGTCATTTTTTGCAATTACGCCTTCCTATAGGCATTTTTTCTATAAGGTATCTCTTACCTTCTTTCTCCTCGAGCTGCCGTTTGGCAAGGCCAAGCTCTTGCTTGGTCCGCTCGAGGCCCTGCTTCAGGGCACCCACCTCCGCAGTCAGTGCGACGGTGGCCAGCAGTGAAGCCTGCATACGTATATTGACTCCTTTTTAGTTAGGCTCCTGCGATATTTAATAGATCCTCTATTCGGCTTTTCTTTCCGAAAGCCAAACAGAGCATCAGGGGATACTGTCTATACGGTCATATTATTACATATTTTTACTTACCTCGAAGCCTGTTAGAAGGCTAGCACAAGCTTCATTCAGTCCGCTTCTGGCGGACTGAACCTTCTGGACCATCGTACTCATGATGGCACGGTGCTCCTCGTTGATGGAGGCCCCCTTAAGCTCCTCCAGCAGATTGTCCGGCGCTTCCGGTTGGACGGAGGATGCCAGCTCAGTGGGCTTGCTCCTCTTGGCAGGAGTTCGCCTACCGCGGTCCGGAACCGTTGATGATTCCGGCGTAGTGTCCGGCTTAAAGCCGGACTTGGAGCCCAGGGGGGGTCTTGTCCCCTTCACTCCTGGAGTTCGGGAGGTCGCCTCGCGGCTCCTCCTGGACCACCTCCTATCGCCCCGGAGCTTGTCGCGACGCCACTTCGGCGTCATTCACAGCACAGGGGGAAGCAGCGGGCGGAACTGAATTCACGTCCGATGAATCCAGGGAACCGCTCGACGACTCGTCGAGCCCGTCCTTGGGCGGACTGCATGATTATATCCGACGTTAGGGAAAGCTATGCAACAAAAGGAATATCACGAGTTACTCTGGTATCCGAACACTTACGATCTCGCCGGACGCTTGGCCCTGTCCGGCCACTCCTCTTCGTCCTTGTCAGCGTCAGGGACGTAGTCCGGCGGAGGGGTTTTCCTCTTCTTGGACCCCTCGGCTTCCCCTGCTGGGGCAGCCTTCCTCTTCTCTCGTCCCCCCGCTGGAGGGGGAGAGGTTTCTTCTTCCTCCTCCTTGTTTTCATGGGAGTAGTGCGTCTCGGACTCGTCGGACGATGAGTCTGACACCACCATATGCCGGGAACTCTTTTGAGTCCCCGTGGCCTTCTTCTTCTTGGCCTTCTTCTCCGGCACCACATAAGGTGCCGGAACCGGCAGCTTCTCTAGGAGAGCAGGGGCTGGGTCTTCGGGCAAGGGAGCCGGATAGTTAATCTGTCTGGACTTCTCCCGCCAATCCTGTCAAAGGTGAGGGAGTTTAGATCCCGCATAGAGTCAAACTATGAAAAAACTTAACATCCTGTAAAGGATGGAAATATCTTACCTCGCCAGCAGGACGCTGCGAGCTGAATCCGCGGTCTTTGGAGGCAGATGTGGGAGCCTCGGCGCCTTTGGTTAGCCCCCTCCAGACATCTTCGTACGTCGTGTCGAAGAGCCTGCTCAGAGTGCGGTGCTGCGCCGGGTTGAACTCCCACAAATTGAAGTCCCGTTCTTGACACGGAAGGATCCGGCGGACGAGCATGACCTGGATTACGTTGACAAGCTTGAGCTGCTTGTTCACCAGGGACTGGATGCATTTTTGTAGTCCGGTCAACTCTTCTTCATCGCCCCACAACAAGCTCGTCTCCTTCCAAGACATGAGCCGCGTAGGGGGTCCAGATCGGAATTCAGGGGCTGCGATCCACTTCGGATCGCGTGGCTCGGTGATGTAAAACCACCCTGACTGCCACCCCTTCAAGGTCTCCACAAAGGAGCCCTCGAGCCATAGGACGTTGGCAATTTTGCCCGCCATGGCACCTCCGCACTCCGCCTGGTTGCCGCGCACCACCTTTGGCTTGACGTTGAAGGTGTTGAGCCAGAGGTCGAAACGGGGGCGAATGCAGAGGAAAGCCTCGCACACGACGATAAATGCTGAGATATTGAGGACGAAGTTCGGGGCCAGATCATGGAAATCTAGGCCATAGTAGAACATGAGCCCGCGGACAAATGGGTGGAGAGGAAAACCCAGTCCGTGGAGGAAGTGGGGAAGAAATACTACCCTCTCATGGGACCTTGGGGTGGGGAGAAGTTGCCCCTCCTCAGGAAGCCGGTGCGCGATGTCTTTGGGCAAGTATCCGGCCTTCCTTAACCTTTTGACATGGCCCTCCATGACGGAGGAGACCATCCACTTGCTTCCCGCTCCGGACATTGTTGGAGAGGGTTGAGGTAGGAAGTGCGGGCTTGGGCGCTGGAGCTCGGGTGCGCAGAAGATGGATAGGCAAAGGAGGAAGAAGGTGTAGGTAAAAAGGTGGATCCTTATCCCCTTATATGGGCGGATGCGACTATGTGTCCCCACCAGCCTAGTAAAACTCGCTTGCCTCCCAAGCGCCGTGATAAGTGGCGCGGTTGGGTTACCCACGTCCGTATTAATGAGAATCCCGTAAACAAAGGGGACACGATCTCTGCTTTGACAAGACGTGCCAAGGAAACCGCCTCGCAAAACACGCTGAGGTGGAGAAGTGAAAATGATTCGAATAAAGGCTTGGCCGTAGTGTGATGTCACGCTGCGGAATACGTCAGCAGATTAGATTTGTGTTAATATTATTCTCTCTATGGCAATACGTGGAAGCTTATTTTGCAGAGCTGGACACTACTCTTGGTGTTTACCAAATTTTATGAAGAATTTGGAGGAGGAACCCGCCTTGCAATGCCGAAGACAATCTACGTGCCGGACTCGTCGTCATTGAAGCCTGGTTCAGGCGCTACTGAGGGAGTCCTGGATTAGGGGGTGTTCGGGTAGCCGGACTATACCTTCAGCCGAACTCCAGGACTATGAAGATACAAGATTGAAGACTTCGTCCCGTGTCCGGATGGGACTTTCCTTGGCGTGGAAGGCAAGCTTGGCGATGCGGATATTCAAGATCTCCTACCATTGTAACCGACTTTGTGTAACCCTAACCCTCTCCGGTGTCTATATAAACCGGAGGGTTTTAGTCCGTAGGACAACTTCATCATACAACAATCATACCATAGGCTAGCTTTTAGGGTTTAGCCTCCTTGATCTCGTGGTAGATCTACTCTTGTACTACCCATATCATCAATATTAATCAAGCAGGACGTAGGGTTTTACCTCCATCAAGAGGGCCCGAACCTGGGTAAAACATTGTGTCCCTTGTCTCCTGTTACCATCCGGCCTAGACGCACAGTTCGGGACCCCCTACCCGAGATCCGCCGGTTTTGACACCGACACTCGGCCCTCGACCTCCCACCGTAACCGGGAACTCCCCAAAATTTTCCTCCCCCTCGCTTCTACCATGGTTTTTTCGTCATGGACGGCCGAAAGAATGTCATGCAGCCGCGTCTCCGGCCCGCCCAGGACGGAAAGCCCATTTTCTGTCATGATTTTTGGTCATAGAAGTAGGAGACCACCACATCTATGATGATACCGGATTTTGTCACAATTATCGTCATAGAAGTGTTATATGTATGACAAAAAAAATTTGTTCGGCCCAAAATGTCACGGATGTGTCTTTATTTTGTAGTGCGAGGGTACGTGGACGACTCTCCCCTCTTGTTGCTATGCATCACCATGATCTTGCGTGTGCGTAGGATTTTTTTGAAATTACTATGTTCCCCAATAATGGCATCCGAGCCAGGTTTATGCGTAGATGTTATATGCACGAGTAGAACACAAGTGAGTTGTGGGCGATACAAGTCATACTGCTTACCAGCATGTCATACTTTGGTTCGGCGGTATTGTTGGATGAAGTGGCCCGGACCGACATTACACATACGCTTACGCGAGACTGGTTCTACCGACGTGCTTCACACACAGGTGGCTGGCGGGTGTCAGTTTCTCCAACTTTAGTTGAACCGAGTGTGGCTACGCCCGGTCCTTGAGAAGGTTAAAACATCACAAACTTCGAACTATCTTTGTGGTTTTGATGCATAGGTAAGAACGGTTCTTGCTCAGCCCGTAGCAGCCACGTAAAACTTGCAACAACAAAGTAGAGGATGTCTAACTTGTTTTTGCAGGGCATGTTGTGATGTGATATGTCCAGACATGATGCTATATTTTTGTATGAGATGATCATGTTTTGTAACGGAGTTATCGGCAACTGGCAGGAGCCATATGGTTGTCGCTTTATTGTATGCAATGCAATCGCCCTGTAATTGCTTTACTTTGTCATTAAGCAGTAGTGATAGTCGTATAAGCAATAATTGGTGAGACGACAACGATGCTACGATGGAGATCAAGGTGTCACGCCGGTGACGATGGTGATCATGACGGTGCTTTGGAGATGGATATCAAAGGCACAAGATGATGATGGCCATATCATATCACTTATATTGATTGCATGTGATGTTTATCCTTTATACATCTTATTCTGCTTTGATTGGCGGTAGCATTATAATATGATCCCTCACTAAATTTCAAGGTATAAGTGTTCTCCCTGAGTATGCACCGTTGCGAAAGTTCGTCGTGCCGAGACACCACGTGATGATCGGGTGTGATAAGCTCTACGTTCAAATACAACGGGTGTAAGCCAGTTTTGCACACGCAGAATACTCGGGTTAAACTTGACGAGCCTAGCATATGCAGATATGGCCTCGGAACACTGAGACCGAAAGGTCGAGCGTGAATCATATAGTAGATATGATCAAACATAGTGATGTTCACCATTGAAAACTACTCCATCTCACGTGATGATCAGACATGGTTTAGTTGATTTAGATCACGTGATCACTTAGATGATTAGAGGGATGTCTATCTATGTGGGAGTTCTTAAGTAATATGATTAATTGAACTTAAATATATCATGAACTTAGTACCTGATAGTATTTTGCTTGTCTATGTTGTTGTAGATAGATGGCCCGTGTTGTAGTTCTGTTGAATTTTAATGCGTTCCTTGAGAAAGCAAAGTTGAAAGATGATGGTAGCAATTACACGGACTGGGTCCGTAACTTGAGGATTATCCTCATTGCTGCACAAAAGAATTACGTCCTGGAAGCACCGCTGGGTGCCAGGCCTGCTGCAGATGCATTTGACAACGTTAAGAACGTCTGGCAGAGCAAAGCTGATGACTACTCGATAGTTTAGTGTTCCATGCTTTACGGCTTAGAACCGGGACTTCAACGACGTTTTGAATGTCATGGAGCATATGAGATGTTCCAGGAGTTGAAGTTAATATTTCAAGCAAATGCCCGGATTAAGAGATATGAAGTCTCCAATAAGTTCTACAGCTGCAAGATGGAGGAGAATAGTTTTGTCAGTGAACATATACTCAAAATGTCTGGGTATAACTATCACTTGATTCAAATGGGAATTAATATTCCGGATGATAGTGTCATTGACAGAATTCTTCAATCACTGCCACCAAGCTACAAGAGCTTCGTGATGAACTATAATATGCAAGGGATGGATAAGACAATTCCCGAGCTCTTCGCAATGCTAAAGTTGCGGAGGTAGAAATCAAGAAGGAGCATCAAGTGTTGATGGTCAACAAGACCACCAGTTTCAAGAAAAAGGGTAAAGGGAAGAAGAAGGGGAACTTCAAGAAGAACAGCAAACAAGTTGCTGCTCAGGAGAAGAAACCCAAGTCTGGACCTAAGCCTGAGACTGAGTGCTTCTACTACAAACAGACTGGTCACTGGAAGCGGAACTGCCCCTAGTATTTGGCAGATAAGAAGGATGGCAAGGTGAACAAACTTATATGAGATATACATGTTATTGATGTGTACCTTACTAATGCTTGCAGTAGCACCTGGTATTTGATACTGGTTTTGTTGCTAATATTTGCAACTTGAAACAGGGACTACGGATTAAGCGAAGATTAGCTAACGACGAGGTGACAATGTGCGTGGGAAATGGTTCCAAAGTCGATGTGATCGCGGTCGGCATGCTACCTCTACATCTAGCTTCGGGATTAGTTTTAGACCTGAATAATTGTTATTTGGTGCCAGCGTAGAGCACGAACATTATATCTGGATCTTGTTTGATGCAAGACGGTTACTCATTTAAATCAGAGAATGATGGTTGTTCTATTTATATGAGTAATATCTTTTATGGTCACGCACCCTTGAAGAGTGGTCTGTTTTTATTAAATCTTGATAGTAGTGATACACGTATTCATAATATTGAAGCCAAAAGATGCAGAGTTGATAATGATAGTGCAACTTATTTTTGGCACTGCCATTTGGGTCATATTGGTGTAAAGCGCATGAAGAAACTCCATACTGATGGACTTTTGGAATCACTTGATTATGAATCACTTGGTACTTGCGAACCATGCCTCGTGGGCAAGATGACTAAAACGCCGTTCTCCGGAACTATGGAGCGAGCAACAGATTTGTTAGAGATCATACATACTGATGTATGTGGTCCTATGAATATTGAGGCTCGCGGCGGGTATCATTATTTTCTCACCTTCACAGATGATTTGAGCAGATATGGGTATATCTACTTAATGAAACATAAGTTTGAAACATTTGAAAAGTTCAAATAATTTCAGAGTGAAGTGGAAAATCATCGTAACAAGAAAATAAAGTTTCTACGATCTGATCGTGGAGGAGAATAGTTGAGTTACGAGTTTGGTCTACATTTGAAACAATACGGAATAGTTTCACAACTCACGCCACCCGGAACACCACAGCGTAATGGTGTTTCTGAACGTCGTAATCATACTTTACTAGATATGGTGCGATCTATGATGTCCCTTACTGATTTACCGCTAACGTTTTGGGGTTATGCTTTAGAGACGGCTGCATTCACGTTAAATAGGGCACCATCAAAATTCGTTGAGACGACGCCTTATGAACTGTGGTTTGGCAAGAAACCAAAGTTTTCGTTTCTTAATGTTTGGGGCTGCGATGCTTGTGTGAAAAAACTTCAACTTGATAAGCTCGAACCCAAATCGGAGAAATGTGTCTTCATAGGATACCCAAAAGAAACTGTTGGGTACACCTTCTATCATAGATCTGAAGGCAAGGCATTTGTTGCTAAGAATGGATCCTTTCTAGAGAAGGAGTTTCTCTCGAAAGAAGTGAGTGGGAGGAAAGTAGAACTTGATGAGGTAAATGTACCTGCTCCCTTATTGGAAAGTAGTTCATCACAGAAACCGGTTCCTGTGACAACTACACCAATTAGTGAGGAAGCTAATGATGTTGATCATGAAGCTTCAGATGAAGTTACTACCGAACCTCATAGATCAACCAGAGTAAGATCCGCACCAAAGTGGTACGGCAATCATCTTCTGGAGGTCATGTTACTTGACCAAGGCGAACCTATGAACTATGAAGAAGCGATGGTGAGCCCAGATTCCGCAAAATGGCTTGAGGCCATGAAATCTGAGATGGGATCCATGTATGAGAACAAAGTGTGGACTTTGGTTAACTTGCCCAAAGATCGGCAAGCCATAGAGAATAAATGGATCTTCAAGATGAAGACTAACGCTGATGGTAATGTTACTGTCTACGAAGCTCGACTTGTTGTGAAAGGTTTTTGACAAGTTCAAGGAGTTGACTACGATGATACTTTCTCACCCGTAGCGATGCTTAAGTCTGTCTGAATCATGTTAGCAATTGGCATTTTATGATTATGAATTTTGGCAAATGGATGTAAAAACTGCATTCCTGAATGGATTTCTGGAAGAAGAGTTGTATATGATGCAACCGGAAGGTTTTGTCGATCCAAAAAGAGCTAACAAAGTGTGCAAGCTCCAGCGGTCCATTTATGGACTGGTGCAAGCCTCTCAGAGTTAGAATAAACGTTTTGATAGTGTGATCAAAGCATATGGTTTTATACAGACTTTTGGAGAAGCCTGTATTTACAAGAAAGTGAGAGGGAGCTCTGTAGCATTTCTGATATTATATGTGGATGACATATTGCTAATTGGAAATGATATAGAATTTCTGGATAGCATAAAAGGATACTTGAATAAGAGTTTTTCAATGAAAGACCTCGGTGAAGCTGCTTACATATTGGGCATCAAGATCTATCGAGATAGATTAAGACGCTTAATTGGACTTTCACAAAGCACATACCTTGACAAAGTTTTGAAAAAGTTCAAAATGGATCAAGCAAAGAAAGGGTTCTTGCCTGTGTTACAAGGTGTGAAGTTGAGTCAGACTCAATGCCCACCACTGAAGAAGATAGAGAGAAAATGAAAAGTGTTCCCTATGCTTCGGCAATAGGATCTATCATGTATGCAATGCTGTGTACCAGACCTGATGTGTGCCTTGCTATTACCTTAGCAGGGAGGTGCCAAAGTAATCCAGGAATGGATCACTGGACATCGGTCAAGAACATCCAGAAATACCTGAAAAGGACTAAGGATATGTTTCTTGTTTATGGAGGTGAGAAAGAGCTCGTCATAAATGGTTACGTCGATGCAAGCTTTGACACTGTTCCAGACGATTCTAAATCGCAAACCGGCTATGTGTTTAGATTGAATGGTGGAGCTGTCAGTTGGTGCAGTTCTAAACAAAGCGTCGTGGCGGGATCTACGTGTGAAGCGGAATACATAGCTGCTTCAGAAGCAACAAATGAAGGAGTTCATATCCGATCTAGGTGTCATACCTAGTGCATCAGGACCAATGAAAATCTTTTGTGACAATACTGGTGCAATTGCCTTGGCAAAAGAATCTAGATTTCATAAGAGAACCAAGCACATCAAGAGACACTTCAATTCCATCCGGGATCAAGTTCAGGTGGGAGACATAGAGATTTGCAAGATACATACGGATCTGAATGTTGCAGACCCATTGACTAAGCCTCTTCCACGAGCAAAACATGATCAGCACCAAGACTCCATGGGTGTTAGAATCATTACTATGTAATCTAAATTATTGACTCTAGTGCAAGTGGGAGACTCAAGGAAATATGCCCTAGAGGCAATAATAAAGTTATTATTTATTTCCTCATATCATGATAAATGTTTATTATTCATGCTAGAATTGTATTAACCAGAAACATAATACATGTGTGAATACATAGACAAACATTGTGTCACTAGTATGCCTCTACTTGACTAGCTCGTTGATCAAAGATGGTTGAGTTTCCTAGCCATAGACATGAGTTGTCATTTGATTAACGGGGTCACATCATTAGGAGAATGATGTGATTGACTTGACCCATTCTGTTAGCTTAGCACTTGATCGTTTAAGTTTACTGCTATTGCTTTCTTCATAACTTATACATGTTCCTATGACTATGAGATTATGCAACTCCCGATTATTGGAGGAACACTTTGTGTGTTACCAAACGTCACAACATAACCGGGCGATTATAAAGGTGCTCTACAGGTGTCTCCGATGGTACTTGTTGAGTTGGCATAGATCGAGATTAGAATTTGTCACTCCGATTGTCAGAGAGGTATCTCTGGGTCCTCTCGGTAATGCACATCACTATAAGCCTTGCAAGCAATGTGACTAATGAGCTAGTTGCGGGATGATGCATTACGGAACGAGTAAAGAGACTTGCCGGTAACGAGATTGAGTTAGGTATTGAGATACCGACGATCAAATCTCGGGCAAGTAACATACCGATGACAAAGGGAACAACGTATGTTGTTATGCAGTTTGACCGATAAAGATCTTCGTAGAATATGTAGGAGCCAATATGAACATCCAGGTTCCTCTATTGGTTATTGACCGGAGACATGTCTCGGTCATGTCTACATAGTTCTCGAACCCGTAGGGTCCGCACGCTTAAAGTTCTGTGACGATCGATATTATGAGTTTATATATTTTGATGTACCGAAGGTAGTTCGGAGTCCCGGATGTGATCATGGACATGACGAGGAGTCTCTAAATGGTCGAGAAATAAAGATTGATATATTGGAAGGTTATATTCGGACACCGAAAGGGTTCCGGGGGTTACCGGATAAATACCGGAGTACCGGGGGTTACCGGAACCCCCCTGGGGGCTTAGTGGGCCTACATGGGCCTTAGTGGAAATAGAGGGCAGCAAGGGGAGTGTGGGGCTCCCCCCCCCAAGGCCCAAACCAAATTGGTTTAGGGCAAGGGGGGTCGGGCCCCTCTTTCCTTCTCCTCCTCTCCCTTTCCTTCCCCCTCTCCTACTCCTAGTAGGAAAGGAGGAGTCCTGCTCTTGGTGGGAGTAGGACACCCCCCTTGGTGCGCCCTCCTTGGCCGGCCGCCTCTCCCCCCTTGCTCCTTTATATATGGGGGAAGGGGGCACCTCTATGCACAGAAGTTGATCATTGATCTCTCCCAGCCGTGTGCGGTGCCCCCTCCACCATAATCAACCTCGGTCATACTATAGCGGTGCTTAGGCGAAGCCCTGCGACGGTAGCTTCATCAACATCGTCACCACGCCATCGTGCTGACGAAACTCTCCCTCGAGCTCTACTGGATCGTGAGTTCGCGGGACGTCACCGAGTTGAACGTGTGCTGAACGCGGAGGTGTCGTACGTTCGGTACCGAGGACCGGTCGATCGTGAAGACGTACGACTATATCAACCGCGTCGTCATGACGCTTCCGCTTAATGGTCTACGAGGGTATGTGGATGACTCTCCCCCATCGTTGCTATGCATCACCATGATCTTGCGTGTGCGTAGGATTTTTTTTTTGAAATTACTACGTTCCCCAACAGAGATTGTTATTATTTCTTTCCGCTTCCTTGCATATGCTAGTTTTTGCTTGCTATGATAATTTGTTTGCCTATAAGATGCCTATGCATAGGAAGTATGTTAGACTTAGATGTGTTTGTCATGCGTTTTATGATGCTCTCTTTTGTGCCTCAATTCTTGTGTTTCATGTGAGCATCATTGAATTTATCAATGCCTATCTAGGGGCGATAAACGATAGCGCTTGTTGGGAGGCAACCCAATTTTATTTTTGTTTCTTGCTTTTTTGTTATGTTTAGTAATAAATAATTCATCTAGCCTCTCTTTAGATGTGGTTTTATTCTTTTAATTAGTGTTTGTGCCACGTAGAACCTTTGGGAAGACTTGGGGGAAGTTTTAGCGATCTTGCTGTAAAAAACAGAAACTTTAGCGCTCACGAGATTTGCTGCCATATTTTACTGGAGAGTGCGATTAGGTTGATTCTTTTTGCAGATGATTAATAGACAAATGCCTCACGTCAACAAATTTATTTGAGAGTTTTGGGGGTTACAGAAGTATTGGAAAACTACAGATTACTACGGGCTGTTCTGTTTTTGACAGATTCTGTTTTTCGTGTGTTGTTTGCTTATTTTGATGAATCTATGGCTATTATGGGAGGGTATGAACCATAGGGAAGTTGGAATACAGTAGGTTTGACACCAATACAAATAAATAATAAGTTCATTACAGTACCTTAAGTGGTGGTTTGTTTTCGTATACTAACGGAGCTCATGACATTTTCTGTTGAGTTTTGTGTTGTGAAGTTTTCAAGTTTTGGGTAAAGATTTGATGGATTATGGAATAAGGAGTGGCAAGAGCCTAATATTGAGGATGCCCAAGGGACCTCAAGGTAAAATTCAAGGACAACCAAAAGCCTAAGCTTGGGGATGCCCCGGAAGGCATCCCCTTTTTCGTCTTCGTCCATCGGTAACTTCACTTGAGGCTATATTGTTATTCACCACATGATATGTGTTTTGCTTGGAGCGTTTTGTATGATTTGAGTTTTTGATTTTTAGCTTACCACAATCATCCTTTATGTACACACCTTTTGGGAGAGACATACATGAATTGGAATTTATTATAATACTCTATGTGCTCCACTTATATTTTTTGAGCTAGATAGTTTTGCTCTGGTTCTTCACTTATATCTTTTAAGAGCACGGTGGTGGATTTATTTCATAGAAATTATTGATCTCTCATGTTTCACTTATATTATTTTGAGAGTCCTTTAGAACAGCATGGTAATTTGCTTCGGTTATAAAAGGTCCTAATAAGGTAGGAGTCCAAGATTGGTATAATAAAAACTATCATAAAAAGTGCATTGATTACTATGAGAAGTTTGATACTTGATAATTGTTTTGAGATATGAGGATGGTGATATTAAGGTTGTGATAGTTGAGTAGTTGTGAATTTGAGAAATACTTGTGTTGAAAATTGCAAGTCCCGTAGCATGCACGTATGGTAACCGTTGTGTAACAAATTTAAAACATGAGGTGTTCTTCGATTGTCTTCCTTATGAGTGGCGGTCGGGGACGAGCGATGGTCTTTTCCTACCAATCTATCCCCCTAGGAGCATGCGCGTAATGCTGGGTTTTTGATGACTCGTAGATTTTTCCAATAAGTATGTGAGTTCTTTATAACTAATGTTGAGTCCATGGATTATACGCACTCTCACCTTTCCATCATTTTCTAGCCTCTTCGGTACCGTGCATTGCCCTTTCTCACCTTGAGAGTTGGTGCAAACTTCGCCGGTGCATCCAAACCCCGTGATATGATACGCTCTGTCACACATAAACCTCCTTATATCTTCCTCAAAACAGCCACCATACCTACCTATTATGGCATTTCCATAGCCATTCTGAGATATATTGCCATGCAACTCTCCACCGTTTCATTTATGACACGCTTCGTCATTGTCATATTGCCGTGCATAATCATGTAGTTGACATCGTATTTGTGGCAAAGCCACCATGCATAATTTATCATACATGTCACTCCTGATTCATTGCCCTTCCCGGTACACCACTGGAGGCATTCATACAGAGTCATATTTTGTTCTAGTATTGAGTTGTAATCATTGAGTTGTAAATAAATAGAAGTCTGATGATCATCATTAATAGAGCATTGTCCCCCCAAAAAAGGAAAGGCCAAATAAAAAAAGGCCCCAAAAAAAGAGAAAAAAGAAATAAAAAGGGACAATGCTACTATCTTTTTTTCCACACTTGTGCTTCAAAGTAGCACCATGATCTTTATGATAGAGGGTCTCTTGTTTTGTCACTTTCATATACTAGTGGGAAATTTTCATTATAGAACTTGGCTTGTATATTCCAACAATGGGCTTCTTCAAATGCCCTAGGTCTTCATGAGCAAGAAAGTTGGATGCACACCCACTTAGTTTCTTTTGTTGAGCTTTCATACATTTATAGCTCTAGTGCATCCGTTGCATGGAAATCCCTACTCCTTGCATTAACATCAATTGATGGGCATCTCCCTAGCCCGTTGATTAGCCGCGTCGATGTGAGACTTTCTCCTTTTTTGTCTTCTCCACATAACCCCCATCATTATATTCTATTCCACCCATAGTGCTATATCCATGGCTCACGCTCATGTATTGCGTGAAAGTTGAAAAAAGTTTAAGATTACTAAAGTAAGAAACAATTGCTTGGCTTGTCATCGGGGTTGTGCATGATGAGAGCATTATTGTGTGACGAAAATGGAGCATGACCAAACTATATGATTTTGTAGAGATGAACTTTCTTTGGCCATGTTATTTTGAGAAGACATGATTGCTTAGTTAGTATGCTTGAAGTATTATTATTTTTATGTCAATATTAAACTTTTGTCTTGAATCTCTCGGATCTGAATATTCATGCCACAATAAAGAAAATTACATTGAGAATTATGCTAGGTAGCATTCCGCATCAAAAATTCTGTTTTTATCATTTACCTACTCGAGGACGAGCAGGAATTAAGCTTGGACATGCTTGATACGTCTCCAACGTATCTATAATTTTTTATTGTTCCATGCTATTATATTATCTGTTTTGGATGTTTAATGGGCTTTACCATACACTTTCATATATTTTTGGGACTAACCTACTAACCCAAGGCCCAGTGCAAATTGTTGTTTTTTTGCCTATTTCAGTGTTTCGCAGAAAAGGAATATCAAACAGAATGAAACCGTCGAGAGAGTTATTTTTGGAACAAACATAATCCAGGGGACTTGGAGTAGACGTCAAGAAAGGAGTGAGGAGGCCATGAGGTAGGGAGGCGTGCCTGCCCCCCTGGGCGCGCCCCTACCCTCGTGGGCCCTCGCAGCGCCCCCACCCACGTCAAGAAAAAATCCAGGAGCACCACGAAACCCTATTTCCACTGCCGCAACCTTCTGTACCCAAGAGATCCCATCTTGGGGCCTTTTCCGGAGCACCGCCGGAGGGGGAATCCATCACGGAGGGCTTCTACATCAACACGAGAGCCTCTTCGATGATGTGTGAGTAGTTTACCACGGACGTTCGGGTCCATAGTTATTAGCTAGATGGCTTCTTATCTCTCTTTGGATCTCAATACAAAGTTCTCCTTGATCTTCTTGGAGATCTATTCGATGTAATTCTCTTTGCGGTGTGTTTGTCGAGATCCGATGAATTGTGGGTTTATGATCAAGATTATCTATGAACAATATTTGATTCTTCTCTGAAATCTTTTATGTATGATTTGTTATCTTTGCAAGTCTCTTCGAGTTATCAGTTTGGTTTGGCCTACTAGATTGATCTTTCTTGCAATGGGAGAAGTGCTTAGCTTTGGGTTCAATCTTGTGGTGTCCTTTCCCAGTGACAGGAAGGCACGTATTGTATTGTTGCCATCGAGGATAAAAAGATGGGGTTTATATCATATTGCTTGTGTTTATCCCTCTACATCATGTCATCTTGCCTAATGCGTTACTCTGTTCTTGTGAACTTAATACTCTAGATGCATGCTGGATAGCGGTCGATGTGTGGAGTAATAGTAGTAGATGCGTAATCGTTTCGGTCTACTTGTCGCTGACGTGATGCCTATATACATGATCATGCCTAGATATTCTCATAATTATGCACTTTTTTATCAATTGCTCGACAGTAATTTGTTCACCCACCGTAATACTTATGCTATCTTGAGAGAAGCCATTAGTGAAACCTATGGCCCCCGGGTCTATCTTTTATCATATAAGTTTCCCATCTATTTTACTTTGCAATCTTTACTTTCAATCTATATCATAAAAATACCAAAAATATTTATCTTATTATCTCTATCGGATCTCACTCTCGTAAGTGATCGTGAAGGGATTGACAACCCCTTTATCGCGTTGGTTGCAAGGTTCTTATTTGTTTGTGCAGGTACGAGGGACTTGCGTGTAGTCTCCTACTGGATTGATACCTTGGTACTCAAAAACCAAGGGAAATACTTACGCTACTTTGCTGCATCACCCTTTCCTCTTCAAGGGAAAACCAACGCAGTGCTCAAGAGGTAGTAGGCGGCGCCTTGCGCCCACCCCAAACCCGTCGCAGCTAGAGGTGTCACGCCGCCCTCTGAATCTTCCCCTATCTCGATCTCCCATCGTCGCGGGCGGGCTGCTGCGGGTCTTCGAGCCCCCGGCGATCTGCGCAAAGGAGCGGTCGTCGTCTCTGACCTTGCCGTGCCACCAGCCAAAGGAATCGCGCGGAGGAGGCGGAGGGGATGAGGAAACCCTAGCTCTCTCCCATAGATGCCCAAAGAGGTGAGTGAGATGCGAATCGGATCTGGTTATAGTGGTGGTAGGTGGGGGATTTGGTGCGATCCCCTCCCCTTGGTTTCCATTAAATATCTCCTCGCCATGGCCATGGTTGGGCCCCTCATGGCGGTGAGACATCCATGGATCGGATCTGGCAGCTCTCGTGGTGCCAGATGTAGCGCATCCAACCGCTGCATGCCTCTCCAGCTCCCCGCTTTGCATGCAGGGACTCGCATGCGACGAGGTCACGCATGGAGGTGGGATGAGGCGGTAAACCCTAGCCAGATGGCACAGGAAGGAGATGACCTGGTTGACCTCGATGCACTCTCCCTCGTGCATGTACCTTGCGTCGACCGTCACGCCTCGCTTGTCGATCAACACCATCTGGAGCGCGCTGTGGCGGAGAAGGATCTCGCCGTCGTCAGCGGTGAGCGTGCCCGTCGCGACGAGGTCTAGGACAAGGTCCAGGTCCTCATTATCCTCAGGTAAAAAAATTTCATCCTGGGACCAGAAATCTATGTGACAAATATTGCCAGGGGCTGGTCAAAACAAATCTCTATAATATGTAGTAGCATGGGACAATAGGTTTTTGGTCCCTTCTCACTGAACCGCACTCGAGCAAGATCATAGAGTTTTTTCTACGTCGCCCATTGGCCACTTTATGGAAAAAGTCAGTATTATTATCCCCTTTTAAGAGCCATCTCTCATTAGAGAATTGATGACAATGAAGTTCTTCTTCTACATATAGATTAGTAAGCTCAACTAGGATGCAACTTTCTGGTATAAGTCTCCCCACAAAGACCAACAGTTTCCTCAAGTGTTTCTAATTCTTGCAACTCGAGTTTAATAAGGTTCTTCCTGATTTTATTATGTCCAAAAATATTCGAGCCCCAACCTTTGAAAAAATTCTTAAACCTCTTCAATTTGATATTTAAAATATCAATAGGGTCATTAGTATAAACTGGCCTGGACCAGATCTCGGCCACTAAAGCGAGAAAGTCCGGGTTATTCAACCAGACATTATCAAACTTAAAGCACCTATTTCCGGTGCCCTAGATGGTGCCCCCCCCCCAATCCAAGAGAAGTGGATTGTGATCAAAAATCTCCTTGAACATTTTATAAACAGAAACAAGAGGATACAAATCCTCCCAATCAGATGACATCAGCACCCTATCCAATTTTTCCAGGGTAGGATTCTCCTGTTTGTTAGACCAAGTGTAACAGCCTCCTGACATACTGATCTCTCTCAGCCCTAACAGGTGAATGGCAGAGTTGAACACGTCAGAGAAATGGGACATGCTTTTTTTTGTTTTTCTCCCCGCTATGACACAAAATATTGAAATCCCCTCCCACTAAATAAGGAATGTGAGTATTATGGCACATAGAGGACATTTCTGCCATAAACTCGGGTTTCTGCTCATCATGAGTAGCACCATATGCAACCAGCAAGGCCCACTTACTCTTTTTGCTTATGTCGAAAAGGTCAATTTGTAAAATAAATTTCCCATGTTTCACCCCTAGGGTATCAAACTTATCTTTAATTCACACCACAAAGGATGCCTCCAGATTTTCCCCTAGAAGGGTTCCACTTCCAATGAAACTTTTGATATGGATCCAGCTTCCTAAAAATGGAAGGAGTGTAGTTGCTTTTCATAGTTTCTTGCAACCCAAGAAAGTCCACCCCATTAGCATTAATCATGTCAGTGAGACAGGTAGACGTGCCTTTCTTACATGCCTCCCTACAGTTTCAAAATATACCTATCATTTATATCGCTACGGTTTATCTCTCACCCTGGTAGGTCTGCGAGGATTCATACCATCCCTACCATACTCCCTTTTCTTTTGACTTCTAGTCATAGGCCTAACAAAGTCATTAGGGGATGAAATGACCACTGTTCTTCTTCGCTGGTTTTTCCTCTTTTTTGCCTTGACTAGACAAGAGTAAAAGGTTCCTCTTCTTATTTATAATCCTCATCCTAGGTCAAAGATAATTGAATGTTATTACCCAAACCATCATTAATAGTGATGTTATGGGATTCTTTCTCTTTTTTGTCAAGAAGTAAATTTCTAGATGTCTCTAGTTCATGAATGACATCAATAGTGGCAAAATTATCATCGGGGATTTGTACTCCCATAAGGGATACACGCAACACAATATTAGTATTAGACAAGACCAAAAACTGATTATTAGTGTTGAGATTTTTTTTAGCTTCAGCATCACGTTTTTTGAGTCTGTTGGCAGCCCTATCTTCCACCCTCTCTAGCTTCTGGAATTGTCTGTGTGTAGCCATGTCCTCATGCACCACATAATCGTGCATGGGCGATCCAGAAGGTGACTCAACTGTGTACATACTGCAGTTCTCTTCCTCCTCCGCCGAACCTTCTTCAAGAGGGACAATATGAGGCAAAGAAGGCCAGATCACATAATCTGACAAAGGAGGAAACACAACTCCATGAGGATTATCGCAGTGCTGAAGAGGTGCTTGGGAAATGTTTATGAGCAAAAAAACCATTTCCCCAGGTTTTCCCCGGGTTTATGAGAAAAAAACCATTAAATTCATGTTCAATCTCTTTCACAGTAGCAGCCCCTTCAATAATGGTGATTACCACATTGTTTGTTTTTTCAGAGTTTTGTTTAGAAGCACACAGATCAGGGATGTAAAAGAAACCCTGTCCAGGGGACTGAAATCCACACAGCAAAGGAACACACTCCCACAGCCTCAATGATTGACACAACTAAGTCATATGACCAAGTTTGTTGCATTTCTCGCAACGAATGGTAGGGCAGCGGGGAGCGAAATGACCTGGATTGTTGCAGTTGAGGCACCGATCTTCAGAGCTATGTGGTCGGAGTCGTAGTCGAATCAGCAGCAGGAGGCGGCACCGCTTCCTTGGACGCCGCCATCTTCTGGGTCTCCCACTCCTTGGCTCCTCCTCCCATCGCCCGCGCTACCGCCTCCCATCTGTCTCCAGCACCTCCTCCAGCAGATCTCGAACTCCCAGTGGCAGACAACGATAGATCTGGCCGCTGCCATACCATATGGCGCATCTGGTTGGGCGGCGGCGCCTTGCGCCCACCCCCAAACCCGTCGCGGCCAGAGGTGTCGCGTCGCCCTCCAAATCTTCCCCCGTCTCGATCTCCCATTGTCGCGGGTGGGCTGCCGCGGGTCTTCGAGCCCCCGGCGATCTGCGTGAAGGAGCGGTCATCGCCGCCGACCTTGCCGCGCCACTAGCTGAAGGAATCGCGCAGAGGGGATGAGGAAACGCTAGCTCTCTCTCATAGATGCCCAAAAAGGTGAGCGAGATGCGAATCGGATCTGGTTTTAGTGGTGGTACATGGGGGATTGGGTGCGACCCCCTCCCCTCGGTTTCCGTTAAATATCTCCTCGCCACGGCCATGGTTGGGCCCCTCATGGCGGTGAGACGGCCATGGATCGGATCCGGCAGCTCTCATGGTGCCAGATGTAGCGCATATAACCGCTGCATGCCTCTCCAGCTCCCCTCTTTGCATGCAGGGACTCGCATGCGACGAGGTCGCGCATGGCGGTGGGATGAGGCGGCCAACCCTAGCCAGATGGCACGGGAAGGAGATGACCTGGTTGACCTCGATGCACTCTCCCTCGCGCATGTACCTTGCGTCGACCGTCACGCCTCGCTTCTCGATCAGCACCATCCGAAGCACGCCGTGGCGGAGAAGGATCTCGCCCTCGGCGGCGGTGAGCGTGCGCGCCGCGACGAGGTCCGGGACGAACGTAACGTGCCAACGAGTCGTCATTTCGCCATCAATAGGACACTGATCCTCGCCAGTGGCCTGTGTTCAAACATTCGCTAGATATTCGCGGCCTATTTTTATTTTATTTTTATTAGAGTTACTCCTAGTTTCTTTTTTAGAAAAATCCTAGCTAGTTGTTGGAGAAGACCTGGTTTCCGACACGGTCCCAGCCCGCCTCTGTTATCTTTCCGGCTCTCACCCCCCAAACCCCTTGTTTGCGTGCATCCCCAAGAAGCCCCAGCTTTTTTTAGAATCGGGCTTTTACCCCTTTCCATTGCAAAGAACGGAAATACAACCAGTTCAAGCTAGAAAAACAGGAGGGGGGAAAGAGGCATAGCGAGTTCTAGCACTACCAGGAAACCCACCATACTCGCTCGCCGTCGAAACGAGTATCGTGGGGCGAAAACCTGGGTAGCACAGCATAACACCTAACCTATTACATTCTCAAAAGATCAGATCAAAGTATCAAAACACACAGTCGCATGAAACTCGAAGGGGGAAACAGTGTTGGGATCGCACGCCCGTCATCTCCTCATCCAGCACACCTCCAGAGAGCATCAGGCACCTTGGATTGGTTTCTTGACAGCACCACACATCTTCATCAGCTGCATCGTCCCAGTCCTGATCATCTCAGCTCCAGCGCGAAGATCCTTAGCGTCCTCTCCTTGTTGAAGCCCTGTCCAATATAATAGAAAGGAACATAGAGAAAACACAATCTCAAAAGGAGTCTTAATTTGTTTCTTTTCAAAAGTAGCTCGATTGCGTGCCAACCAAATGGCCCAACATACGGCCGCTAGTCCCACCGTATGAAACTTTTGCTTCCTAGGAAGGAATTTGTGGCACCACACAAAGTATTGCCAGTAGTTCGACGGGCATCTATCGGTGCCAAGAGCTACTCCAATGGATCACCAAACAATTCTGGCCACGGGACAAGTAAAGAACAAGTGCTTTACCGTTTCCACCTGTTTGCAGAAAGAGCAACAGGGATTCCCTGTCCAATTTCTTTTGCTCATCACTTGTCTAGTAAGGACTGTGTCTTGCGACATTTGCCACAGAAAGATCTTGATTTTAAGAGGGATCTTGGCTTTCCAAATCCATCTATAATGGCACCCACTCAGGGGTTTCTCCAGCATTTTATATACGGACTTAGTGGTGAACTTGCCATTCCGGTTGAGTCCCCAGAAAATACGATCATCCCTCTCAGTAAGGGGGATTTTATTGACCACAACACGCATATCTTCCCATTGCTTGGATAATTCAGGGGTAAGCCTATGTCTGAACATAGAGGCGTCGTCAAGCCTATCTTTTCGGTCCAGGGTGCTTGTTGGGTAGTTGTAGATTTCAAACAAGCGCGGATACTGATGTTGAAATGGGGTCAGCCCATTTATCGGATCTTTCCACAACCTGATCAAGTTCCCAGCCCCAGTCTCAATCTTTCTGCCCATCATATATATATATCTTTAATCTTGAGCAAAGCTTTCCAACAGGGCGAGTCAGAGAATTTGGGGGAAACTTCAGCAACAGAGGTGTTGCGCAGATATCTGGCCCGGACTATATCCTGCCATAGCCCGTTTTGTGTCTCTAATTTCCACCACCATTTGACCATGAGACTAATATTTTGCTTTCTAAGATCTTTAATACCTAAACCCCCTTTATCTTTCGATCTACATATCTTGCTCCATTTAACAAGATAGTATCTCCTCTTTTTGTTGCACCCTTGCCAGAAGAACCTACGTCTGTGTTTGTCTAGCCTCTCGATGAAAGTCTTATTCATGAGCCACATAGACATGTGGTAGAGAGATATCTCTGTGACAACAGAATCAAGCAAAGTGTGCCTCCCTCCTATTGAGGCAGCGTTGCCGATCCAGGCCTCGAACCTCTTGAGGTACTTACCAACAATAAACTCCCAATCGGAAGATTTTAGATTAGTATAGCTCACAGGCATTCCCAAGTATTTGAGCGGGAAACTGCCAACCTCACAGTTGAAGATTTCTGCATATTTTTTCACCGTATTTTCATCTCCACCCACAGTGAGGATCTCACTTTTCTGAAAGTTAACTTTCAGGCCAGACATCATTTCAAACATATATAGTAGCAACTTCAGGTTGACAGCCTTATCAGCATCATCCTCGATACAAATGATTGTATCATCTGCATATTGCAGGGCCGCCACCCCATCAGGGATGAGGTCTGCAGCCAAGCCCACAATAAGTTTGTTCTTTTGGGCATTTTTGATCATTTTAGTGAGGCATTCAACTACTAGGTTGAACAGGAAAGGAGAGTGTGGGTCCCCCTGCCTAACCCCTTTTTTGCTTTGAAAATACGGCCCAACACTACCATTTAGTTTGATGCTCACCGTCCCATTGTGCAGTATCTTTTCAATCCAACCACACCAGGTTTTGTCAAAGCCCCGCATCTTGTGGCATTCTAGGAGAAAGTCCCAATTCACCTTATCATAGGCTTTTTCAAAGTCCAACTTAAGGACGATTCCCACTTTCTTCTTAACATAAGTGCAATTGAGGATTTCATGAAGGGACAGGACCCCGTCCATGATGTTTCTCCCTTTTACAAAGGCGTTTTGAGTAGTACTAATGAGTTTGTTCGCATAAATGGCAACTCTACGGTCAAGAACTTTGGTGATCAACTTATATGGGCATCTCAACAAGCAGATAGGCCTGTATTGTTGGATTTTCTCGGCTTCAGAAACCTTAGGGAGTAGAGTAATAACTCCATAGTTAATCCGTTGAACATCCAGTGTCCCTTGGTGGAAAGCTTTAAAAAGGGCCATAATGTCATTTTTGACTATATCCCAGCACACCTGATAGAACTCAGCAGGAATATTATCGGGTCCAGGGGCTCTATTAGGAGCCATGTCGAAAAGAGCCTCTTTGACCTCTTGTTCTGTAAATTCTCAACAAAGATCTTTATTATCTTTTTCATCTAATTTCTCTTCAGGGGACCAGGTTCCCGGGTCAAGATGAACCCGGTTACCAGGGGCTGGTCCAAACAGCTCTTTGTAGAACTCAGTGGCGTCTGCAATCAAATTGTCTGTGCCTTCAATCGATGTCTCTCCCACTTTAAGTGATTGGACTGCATTTTTACGTTTCCGTCCATTAGCAATTTTATGATAATAGTCAGTGTTCAGGTCTCCTTTGAGCAGCCAGCGCTCATGGGACTATTGAAGCCAAAATATTTCCTCATTAACCAGGAGCTCATAGAGCTCAATGTTGATGTCCATTTTTCTACTATACAAGTCAGGAGGCAACATATCTTCTTCTTCCAGTTTCTCAAGCATAGCTAGTTCCATACGTAGTTCTTCTTTCTTTTTCTTATCATGCCCATACTTATTCGAGCCCCAACCTTTAAAATAAGATTTGATTCTTTTCAGCTTGATGTTCAGGGTATCAATTGGATCTGATGAAGCTACTTTTCTAGCCCAGATTCTCCTCACAGTGGGCATGAACTTGTCATCATTGATCTAGGACAGGTTAAAACGAAATTCGCGGGGTTTCGGGGCTTCGCGCCCCTCTTCCCCGGAGGACAGCAGGAGTGGGTTATGATCAGACAGCTCCCGAACTAGTTTCCTCACTGAGACCAATGGGAAAATATCTTCCCAACATTCAGACATAAGGATTCGGTCTAGTTTTTCCAGCGTGGGATGAGTCTGGTTGTTAGTCCAAGTATACTTCCCCCCATTGATGTGGATCTCCCTAAGAGCTAGTGTATTGATAATGGAGTTAAACATGTCAGTGGCTTTGTTGTTCACCATCTTTTTATTCTTCTCTCCCAAATGTCTTGGGATATTAAAATCTCCCCCCCCCACAATGTAGGGTATGGTCATGCCACTACAAAAGGATGCTAGCTCCACCAGGAATTCGTTTTTGAATTCATCATGCACCGATCCATAAACTACCAGTAGCCCCCATTGATTTTTTTTCTTTTTGTCAAACAACACTAGTTGTAGAACATATTTGCCCTTAGCACAGGATACTATATCAAAAGTATCTTTCCTCGCACCACATAAAATGCCCCCAGATTTCCCCATAGAGGGCACCCAGTTCCACTGGAATATGTCAAAGGGGTCAATTCTTTTCAAACACTTTGGTGTGAATTCTTTTTTTATAGTTTCTTGTAGACCCAGGAAGTCAAGGGAATGGTCACTAATCATGTCTGAGAGGCAGGTGGCCATTCCTTTCTTGCCTACCCCTCGACAGTTCCAAATGAGGCCTCTCATTTGGACGTTTTTGTGGAATTTGGCTCTAGTAACCCTACCAGGAGACGGGGCAGGGTTACATAACAATTCTTTCTCAGTGTTGTTTCTTTTCTGACTCCTAGTCACAGGCCTAGAAATTTTGATATTGGATTTATTATGTTTTTTCTTCTTAGGTTTCACAGAAGAAATATGCTCAAAAATATGCTCTTCCTGGTCTAACCACTCTAATATCACAGGGGTATTCCTGCCTAAGCCATTTGTCACAGTCATGTTATCCTGCTCTTTATCATCATTATTATCTTCTTTTTTATCATCTAATTCTTTTCGGGCGCACTCAAGCTCTCTAATAATGTCAACAACAACGAAATCATCATTGGGTATTTCTACCCCTGAGCTCTGCTAATTAACTCATTATCAGAAAGCACATCAAATGAATTTTTGGAGGTAGGAATATTATTACCTTCCAGATTCCTCTTACTAGCCATTTTTTGGCCTTATCCTCCACCTTGTCCTGCATTCCAGAAAGGTTATGCTTGCTGAATCTCAGCGGGGCTTCAGTTGCTAGTGGAGGAGTGAGAATGATCTCTTCAGTGCTTTCACGGGACGGGAGTTGTACCACATAGCTGCGCGAAGTCTTGATCCCAGGGTCCACCTCACAAATTACCTCCACAATCTGAGAATGGTTAGAAGCAGCCTGACAGGGTGAAGCAAAATTATTATGTATGGCTCTCTTCACCTGAATGACTTGAGCAGTTTTCTCCACGACAACAGGATTCCTGTGGACAATCCAGTTGGAGGAATCTCCTTTGCCATCCTTCATTTTCTCCTCAATTTCTCTCTGTAATGTTTCAATGAGCAGGGAATTGTCCCCATCACTTTTAGTAGAGGGAGATCCCTCCTTATCATCGTATAGCAGGCGACAGGCCTTGCCACCACGGTAAGAGCCCCCAGTATTACCATGCCCAGCAGACTCAGGCTGCAGCATCCCTTTTTCTTGTTCAGTATGTTTTCTCTTGGGAGTCTGGTCTGGCTTGGTCCTTTCATCAGGAATAGGATCAACGGTTTCTGTGTCCACAGGATTTTTAACCAAAACCTCCTCAACCTCATATGTAAACCTGTAGAAACATCCTGCAAGCACCCCTTTAGCAGTGGCAGGGAGTTGATTTATCGATCTACAACCGATTTTAGCTCTGACAGAGGATGGGCGATTTATGGTAGACATATCAACTTCCAGGGTAATTCCAACAAGGCCTCCCACATAAGCTACAGTTTTATCACATCTCTTGTTAGGTGGAATTTTTCCGATCTTAACCCAAGCAATCTCTAACAGTCCCTCAGAATCAATATCCTCAGACCAAGGAGAAAACTTGACACTGACCCCACACTTTTTCAGTTTAATATTTTCAACAAAAAGAGCTCTGTCAACCTCTCTAGGGTTCGGCATTCTCATGACAAACTTTTGTGGAGCAAAGAATCTAGCAGAGCATTGCCATCCCTGGCCAACGTAAACACTCAACTCATGTTCAATATCTTTGGTGTGAGCAGAGCCATCAGTAATGGTAACAACAATGTTGAAAATGTTATCCCTACTCTGCCTATCCACGCTGTAATCAGGAATGTAAAGAAGCCCTGACCCTTAGTTTGAAAAGCACACATCACAGGTGTGTAATCCCAAGGAAAGAACTCATTGCAGACAAAGGACAGGTGACCTCTCTTTTTACATCTATCACAGAGAGCCTGAGGACACCTAACGGTGAAATGCCCAGGAAGATGGCAGATCTGACAAGCATCACAAGGAGGAACGATAGTACCAGAGGAGGAGTACTCGCGATTAGCAGCAGTGGCAGTGTTCTTGTCGAAGGCGTGGTGAGCCTTGTCGCTTCCGGCATCACCACCACGCAGCTCCTGGCGGTGGGGAGGAGGTGCCTGCTGCCCATCTGTCGTCGCCGGCACCTGAGACTCTTGCAGGTCGCCACCATCCCCATCCCATCTGGATTGCCGGGTTCGGTTTGCCTGCAGGGCGCCGGCCGCCTCATCCCACTTGTCGTTGGTGGTGGAGGAGCTTCCCATCTCCGTCTTGCGCTTCCAGACGTTAGAATCGAAGCCGCGGCCGCGGCCACGATCGAAACGCCCAGCGCCGCGCCCATGGCGGCCCGCACCAAATCCGTCCCCTCTCATCTCAACAAGTGGCTTCTCTTTGGATCTAGCAGCAGGATTCGCGAAAGAACTCGTAGGTGGCTTCTCTTTGGATCTAGTAAGGGGATTTCTGGGGGATTGAGAGGCAACTACTTGGGCAAAAGAACGCAGATCGCCATGGATTTTGCCCTCCCACCAAGCAAAGCTAGGACGAACCCTAGATCTGGCGAGAGGCGAAGCGCTCCAGAAGTGGGCGAGCCCCTCGTCGAGATCCAAAATGGGGGAAGGAGTAGCAGCCGCAAGATTTATACCCGCGGCGCCCCCGGAAACCCTAGCTCCATCGCTCTCATGGCGGTTGGATCTCCCCTCGCCTACGTGTCGCGCATCCGTCCCATGGTGGACCGGTCCGCGCCCCAGAACCCCTGGTCCATCTGTCATACGTGACGCTCGGCGGTGCATGTCCCTATCCGCACAAACGCTCCCGTGTACCGCCAGCCCACGCGGTGAACCACGCGGCAGTGCATCCCCGCCGGAGATTCCTCCGTTCGCCGGAGATCTGTCATAAACCCTAGCAAAGTGGCAGGGAAAGGCGACGATGTCCCCGATATCGATCCACTCACCAGGGCGTAGGTATCGTGCATCCACCGTGTACCCCCTAGTATCGAGCAGCACGATCCGGAGCGACTCCCTACGCAGCCAGAGCTCGCCGTCGTCGAGCGTGACGTGACGTGCGGTCGCCAGGTCCGCCGCGAAGCGAACCCTCCAGCGTACGTCGCCAGCCATCCCGCAAGTCGGAATAACTAAACTCGGAAGGTTCCAAGAAGCCCCAGCTCATCTCGACTGCTGTTGTTGGTTCTCTTTGCTGTTGCTGAACAATCGAACTGAGTTGAACAGAATCAAGATCGATCTCAGTTTACTTTACCCCATCCGTCCATCACTTGTGGTGTCTATTACCAAAGCGAGGTCCATCCATGGAAGAACTGATGAAGGAAGCGCACGCCCTCTTCTGCGGCGGCTGGAGCATAAAAGAGTCCCAGGTTTTCATAAGCACGCTCCAGCATCTACTAACGGCGGCGACCAAGACCGACGACGAGCCTGACGCGGCGAAGACGACGAGGTGCTGGGCGACTCCCCAGCGCTGGCTGCTCACGCTGGACACGCCCTCGCTGCGCGCCGCGCTGTGGAACCCCTCGACCAAGGAGAAGGTGGAGCTCCCATCAATGGAGAAGGACCTTCCCCGGAACTGCAAGTGCCTGCTGTCGCGCGAGCCCGGCTCCCGCGCAGGCTGCGTGGTGCTGGTCGTCGTCGACGACGAGCCGGTGATCTGGTTCTGCCTCGTCGGAGGCGAGCGATGGAGCAGGCACGAGTACGAGATCATTGTCGAGAAACCACGGGGTTCACCCAATTTTCGCTTGGTGAAAAAACAGTCTTTCGAAGAAGCAGGGTGTGCAACGAACCTCATCTCTCCCGACGAAGAAACAAGAACAGAGTACATCTTGGAGGGACACAACTGGAAGAGAATAAGAATACCAAGCGACGGGCATGGCAGTCATCGATTCCAGATATGGAGCATCGCCGCCGTGGACGGCAAGTTCTACTTCGACGTGTCCCCCTCGAAGCTCGGCGTCCTCGACTTCCTCCCGGGCCCGACGTTCACCATGATGGACACCAAGGGAGCGCGAGTCGCATGGGATTCCTGGGAGCTGGCGTTCCCTCATCTGGCGGAGTCCCGCGGGAGGCTCTACCTGTTCGTCATCGCCCATAATAGTCTGGCCAGCATCGCCCTCTACAAGATGGATTTCTCGTCGCTTGCATGGTCCAAGGTGGATCGCGTCTATGATCAGGTGTTCTTCCTGGGCAGGTTGCATTTCTCGGCGTCGTATTCTGCATGGGAGCTTGGTTTGACGCAGTGTAATGTCTACTATCTGGGCCGTACGAGCTGCTCAACGTGTTCTCTGCCGGAGACAAACGTCGGCCTCGCTCCAACTGCATACACGGGGCCGATCTGCCGGCTCCGCTGCAGGGCGTATACGATGTGCTCGCCAGAGCTTGTGCTGGTTTCACCATCGGCGGTAGCTAGAAGAAACGAGGAGAAGAACAATGTATATCTTCAGTCATTCCGGGATATGTTTGTGCTCGTCTAATTATTAAATATATAATCCCCTTTCTTCAAATCAGTATATTCCGGGATATGTTTGTGCACATTGAGTTTAGCTTTCATTTATTTATTTATTTCTGAGGGAAAGGGGAGTTAGAGTTTCATTCTGAAGTTAACAAGCTGTGCTATAGACAGTTCTACCATGATCTGCTACTCTGCTTTGGTCCCTGGAAATTTTCATAGGAACAAACCCCCTACCCACCATAAGACTCTTGATCTCTAAAATAAGATGACCATAAGGCATAAGCCAACCGATCCAGGGCCTCAGAAGATCGGGTGAGCACATCGTAGCGCTGTTGAGAAATCTGATTGAATCGTGCATGGAGCTCAGCTTCAAGAGCATCAGTACAAAAGAATAAATGACGGTATGCAGCAACGATTACGCTCCCATCATCCCTTAATATCATACCTGACCCTGCCGCCCCGTCCGAGGAGAAGGAGACATGTTTTTCTGAGGGCACAACTACAGTGTATGCGGGTTGGGAATTTGGGATGGAATAATTTTCTATTTTTCCCTGTCCTGAATTCTAGAACTTATGAAAATCTTTGATTTTGCAAAAAATGAAAGACAATATCAGATCAAGCAAAGATTTGTGCTGCACAGATGAGATGACAATGATGAAACGGAACAAGTTGCACCAGATTTAAGAGGCGAGTGAGGTGCTAAATGCTAAGCTTATTAACTCCTTGAGAACTTAACCGGGCAAGGAATTTTCCTATCGAAAAAGCTGTTTCAGCCATTTGGTGGCTGGCGTGCTCCTCTCATGCTCAACACTAGCTACTTGTTCTTGTCAAGCCATGCGAGAATTCCTTTCTCCGACTCCGTGAGCTCCTCCACTGGCTTCTCTCTAACCGAGCCTTCCATGAAACCAAAATAATCCTTGTAATTCCTCTTGTAAAAGTCGTCCAGCCTCTGGAACATATGAGAAAACAGCAGAACATAGTTAAGTGCAACCACGGCGTAGAAGCTCTTGTCGTTCAATCTGTTGCTCCAGTAAACATTCTACAGAGGCTGGAAAACCTGAGACTTAAACTAGTATGATAGTTGTATTTAACTGTGTAGGTTGGGTTTGCAGGTAGCACAAGGTTCCCTATTTAAATCAGAGACATCTACTGCAAAACCAACAAACTGAAACATTGTACTACAAGGGTAGAAAATCACAGCACATGTCAAACCTTTTCGATTTTCACTTTTTTCATGAAAAATGGAAAAGCAAAGGGACAATTTTTTTTGATAAAAGAGAGCTCTAAAGCAAAGGGACAATAGGTATAAAGCAACTGAAGCAATGAAATTGGGAGCATATGGACTCAAATGAGTAGTTGGAAAAAAGCTGATGATTTAATAGTGAAATGCATATAGAATATTGAATCAAAACAAAAGCAAAGGGCTTCTTCCATTTTTGCCATGATGGGATAATACCAAGGAAACAATTGAAGGAAGGCCACATACCTCCTTGTCATTCTTCTCTTTGTTTTCCTTTGACCTCTTCACATAATCTACCCATATGCAGGCAGAACCAGTTATCTATCCAAGGTGAACAGCAAACTGACCACAAATACTAGACCCCGAAAATTGGACCAGATGCTTACATACCTTGCAATAGCGCCTTTCTAGATTCGCTAGCCTCGGGTATGGCTGCGGCGGATGCTAGTAGAGTGAGGAGGCACCTTCTGTTAACTCCATTCCTCTGAGCCAAGGTGACCAGATGCTTTCCCGCGGAATGATGAAGAGATGAAGCTGCTGCGACCGGCCTTCTGATTGTGTCCATCAGTTTACCTGGAGGCTGAGTCATGGGATGAGATGAGTTTGCTCTCCAGTGTGCTCTCTTGATGTCCTACATGGAAGCGTCGCCAGGTTGCTGCTATTTGATATGATATGATATGATGAAATCCTGGAATGGACCAAGGCCACAGGTTTTTCTCTGGATGGAAACAGACAGGGGCAAATCGGACCATACGCAGTAATGCTTGGGCTTTGGACAAGTCTGCATTTTGGACAACCCTTTTTGCCTTTCCGGTATCTTCATTATTTTTAGGCCACATATTTGAATTATTTATCTTGCCTCTACGTCGACATTTTCCCAACAAATTTCTAGTAATACATTCTGATTAGCAAAGAAGATATACAGAGCAAGAGAAAAGATTTCTTGTCCATTGTCAGGTTACTGTACAAAATAATAAGTACAGATCGGTGTATAATGATGTCCATTCTATGAATTTTTTCTGATTTTGCAAAAATGAAACATACTGTCAGATCAAGCAAAGATTTGTGCTACTGCACAGATGAGATAGCAATGATGAAACAGAACAAGTTGCATCAGGTTTAAGAGGCAAGTGAGGTGCTATATGCTAAGCTTATTAACTCATTGACAACTTCACCGCGGAAGGAATTTTCCTACAGAAAAAGCTGTTTCAGCTATTTGGTTGGCGTGCTCCTCCCATGTTCAACACTAGCTACTTGTTCTTGTCCAGCCACGCGAGAATTCCTTTCTCCGACTCTGTGAGCTCCTCCGCTGGCTTCTCTCTAACCGGGCCTTCCATGAAACCGAAATAATCCTTGTAATTCCTTTTGTAAACGGCGTCCCGCCTCTGGAATATATGAGAAAACAGCAGCACAATTAGTTGCAACCACGGTGTAAAATCTTCTCGGTCAATTTTTAGTCCAGTAAACTTAGTGATAAAATTGACAACATTCTGAAGAGGGCTGCACTTGATTTCGCTTGAGATGTAAACTAGTATGATGGGTTGCCGGTGGCACAACCGCACAAGGTTCCCTATTTTAATCAGAGACATCTACTGCAAAACAAACAAACAAACTAGAACGTGTACTACGAGTAATAAGGATAGAAAATTACAGCATAGGTCAAACCATCCTCAGGTTTTTCATGAAAAATGAAAAGGCAAAGGGACAATAAGTATAAAAGCAACCGAAGCAATGAAATTGAGAGCAGATGGACCCAAATTATTAGTAGTTGAAAAGGCTCATGATTTCACAGAGAAATGCATATAAATTACTGACTCAAAACAAAAGCAAAGGGCTTCTTCCATTAGCAATGATGCGATACCAAGGAAACAGTTGAAGGAAGGCCACATACCTCCTTGTCATTCTTTTCTTTGTTTTCCTTTGATTTCTTCACATAATCTACAAATGCAGGCAGATTTATTTTATCTATCCAAGGTGAACAGCAAACCGACTACAAACATCGGATGCAATAAACCCGGAAAATCGGACCGGATGCTTGTGTACCTTGCAATAGGGCTTTTCTTGATTCACCGGCCTCAGGTATGGCTGCGGCGGATGCCAGTAGAGTGAGGAGGTACCTCCTGTTAACCCCGTTCCTATGAGCCAAGATGGCCAGATGCTTCGCCGCTGAATGATGGAGAGATGAAGCTGCTGCGACCGGCCTTCTGATCGTGTCCATCAGCTTACCTGGAGGCGGAGCCATGGGGCGAGATGAGTTTGCTCTCCTGTGTGCTCTCTTAATTCCTACATGGAAGCCTAGCCAGGTTGCTAGATGTTGAAATCCTGGAATGGACCAAGGCCACAGATTTTTCTCTGGATGGAAACAGACAGGGGCAAATCTGACCACATGCAGAACTGTTTACACATGTAAACATACTTCCGTTAACATTTTTGCTTTCCTGGTATCTGCATTTTATTTTTATTTTCGGGCCACATGTTTGAATTATTTTTCTTGCCTTTATCTCGACATTTTTCCAACACAATGTCTGGTAATACATTCTGATTAACACAAAATATACAGTGCAATAGAGCAAGAGAAGAGTTCTCTTGTCCATTGTCAGGTTACTGTACAAAATAATAGTACAAATTTGTGTATAATGATGTGGGCAGAGTACAGGTTGTCATCCATCGAAATAAGCCCATGCCTCCACACATGTAAACCTACCTATGATCTAGTATCAAAACTTACAGGGGGGCACCTGTTAAAAGCATACATCAACCATAACCCAGCACAGTGGGCGCTAGCACTAACAATGGCTGCAGCGCACTTGGTGCGAACTTCCGAGCAAACAGGAAGCATGTTGTGGAATTTTGATTATTGTAGAGGCAAGTCCGTCCCGTTTGGACTCTTCTCAGGAATTCCTCAGTGATATCTCCCCTACCAAACGTGGCTGGATGTGCACCACCTCTCGACCAGTCTACCCAGGTGACACTTCTGTTAGCAAGGCTTTGCGGAGCTTCAATCGTGAGCATTGTAGGGAAATAGTGTTCATCGACATAACAATGAGGCCTGCAGAACTCCTTGAATTTCGGGTAATAGCGTGTGTCTCTGATGATCTCGATGGCAAGATCTCTGTCTACTTCAAACCATTGCGAGCCTTTGCGCCATTGTTCGATCTCAACCTCAGGGGTCATGTTATAATTATACCGGCCCCGTCCATATGGCCCAGGATCATCAAACACCATGACAAAGCTTTGGCTTGAATTCTGAAAGTAGTCGTATGTGGTGTTGAAATCAAATATGGGAATGCATGACTCAGACACAAGCACAAACCACTCATTAGATATATCCAGCAAAGCATTAGCCAGCAGGCGTCTCTCAGCATCACACATGGTCATCTGACCCCATTCGGCAACCTGTGAGCACCAAACAGATCACATATTAATTTCAGGTACACGGTCATCTCAAGTTCTGAGCACAACAGGGAAGGTAAAGATTTTCTTTAGTCTTCCTGCATGGGTGTGTTGCTAAATTACTACTCCCTTCGATCCATAATAAGTGTCACAGTTTTGAACTAACGTTAGTTCAAAACTGCGACACTTATTTTGGATCGGAGGGAGTACTTGATATGTGGAAATCCTGAAAGGACAAGTCATAGATTGTTCTCGGTGAAAGAAGACAGAGACAAGTCTGCCCAATTGCAGATCTGCTTGGGTTCTGGTCAAGCTGGAAATGTTTGTCTCCTGACAGACTGTCTAGAAAATGGCTCTACTAGGCCATACGCTGCCGCATACAAGGAATGGGTTATAAGTTCTGGTTAGAGCCCTAGCTGTGCCTGTTCTAGAGTTCCCTGACTCTACCTATTATAGTACCAGTTCCAGTTAGGGCGCGGTGGCTACTAGATATATGGGTGACAGAATGCATACCAGTTACTGATTTTAAGAATCTTGCCCCAGAGTAAGTTAGTGATATAGTTAGTAACAGGTGGATCACATCATGTAGGCCTAAAGTTAACTCCAAAAGATACATAAATACAGTACCATAATCCAAACCTATCAGGGCTATCAATCAACACGTCTACTAAACTTTTCGTTGTAATGGCGGTCCATGCTCGGGAAGGTAGCTCGCTGTACCTACATTTTCTCCTTCAAGGCTTCAATGCAAAAATGCACAGTTCTTTTGTATATATTTAAAAAAATAACAAAGGAAGTTCAGAAATTTTCACTGCCAACAGCTGTTTTAATCACCCAAGTTAGCACCCAACATATGCAGTGCCTGAGCTCTAACATGTGCATTGATCATAGGCTCCTTACTGTAGTAACTAGTAAGTAGAACCACGGCTCAATGTAATGGCTGAAACGTGGGGATTCAGTTACAGGTTTGTCATAATATCACGTATGAAGTCGTGGAGCAACAGTACAGTACAGCTCAATCCCAGTCTTGATTTGGCATAGTATCAGTACAGCACAGCTCAATGTAGTAGTACAATCTTGGCAGTTGGCCTACGACTGAATATGGTTTGCTGTTGGTATCACTAGATCAGCATGAGTAGGCAGCCCACCTATCACACTCTCATGGCGTCCTGCTAGGTTGAGTACGCGATCACACTACCAGTCTACTACGGCATGAGGAGGCGAGGCCGAGCAGGCGAGAGGGGAGCTAACCTTACTGGGGATTTGGCGGTGGTAGAAGACGGAGTCTTTGGTGAAGTTGGCGCGGTAGGAGGGGAGGGCGTGGACGTAGACGGAGTAGCGGCCCTCGTGTCCCCGGAAGAAGCGCTCCCAGAGCGGCGCGAGCGGCAGCGGGCCGCGCGTGAGGAACATGAAGGCGACCTTGGGCACGCGGGGGAACGGGTAGGGGCGGACCCGGGGCGCGAAGGACGCGCGCCAGAGCAGCTCCTCGTCCGTCATCGCGTGGCGCGCGCGGGACGGGGGGCGCGTCCAGCGCTCGAGCCCGTCGAGCGGCTGCGGCTCGGCGGAGGCGGAGGCCCCGAGGCAGGGGCGGAAGATGGCCGGCGCGGCGGCCGCGAGCGTGTGGCGCGCCATGTACATGCCGGCGGCGGAGAGGCCGACGCCGAGCAGCAGGAAGCCGAGGAAGACCTTGAGCATCCCGGTGGGGAACACCCTCCCGCCGCCCTGCCCCGGCGCCCCCAGCCTCGCCTCCTTCATGTCCTCCATGGACGCCACCCGCGCCTGCATCGCGCCCGCCGGACGGCTCGCGGCTGCTGGTGGTGCTGCTACCGGGAGCTAGGTGGTGGAATCTGGCAGATTTGAGGCCGCGCGTGGCATGCTCCGGGCACGAGGCCGGGTCGGGGGCGCGCCGAATCGAGGGGCAACACGTAGGTTGGGTGGGGGGCTAGATCTGGGAGGGGGCGGTGGTTGGTGCGGCGCGGACTTCGATTCGGCGGACGGAGCGGCTGGTGGTGGTGGGGGTGGGGGTGGGGTGGGGTTCTGGAGGGTGGAGGCCGCCTAGGGGACGAGTAACGTCTCACGGGTGCCCTACTCAGTGACGGAGGAGGGAGCTGCGGCTGCGTGGACTGGGTCTACGGGTGCTGCGAAGCCGGGTAGAGGATTCGGTGCTCCTGTGTACGGAGAGCGGTGCTGGAAGACCGGGTTCGTCGAGGTTCCGGGCTTGGCAGAGGACGGGAGAGATCTTTGTGTCTCGTGGAGTCGTGACGACGTGCTGCCGTGGTTTCCGGTGGATCTCGCCTCATGAAATGGCCAATCCCGAGAGCGATGTTTGTACCACTCCTACTACTAGAACCGGAATTTCTTAACAACATCCAAGAAATATGGTCTCATGCGTCTCTAGAAAATGCTCATTAGGGCATGAACCATGGAGGCGTCGTGTTGATGCTGCCTCATGCCCATCCACGTAGACGAGGCTGCCGGTGAGATTTACATGCATCAAGATAGACAACACAATAGTACTTTATTAGACATCAATGACCATCTTTTCCTCTCCCCTCACTCTTCTGTTCATGCATTTTTCACCATCTTTCACCGGTTCATTCTTTCTTGCTTTCTTTCTTTTTCATCTCTCTTCTCTTCCTCCATTGCCTTCATCTTTTGTAGGGAAGTAGAGACCGGTTCCTTTGCCAGAGCCGGGTTCCTTCTAAAAGCAACTCAGTTAACCTCGTTTGGACCACTTCTGGCTAATATGATAACTGGGGCATCTGTGTAGCTCAATCCTTTTTGTGGCAAAGGACAAGCCGGAATTTTCTCTTATAGTAGGTACAACGCTCTTGAGGACACACGAGAATTTCATCTAGTCACTTTCATCATATTTGTTTGGTTCGTGTTTGTTACTTTGATAATTTGATATGTGTGTGGACCGGTGTTTGGCTGTTGTTCTTACTTGAACAAGCCTCCCACTTATGATTACCCCCTCTCGCAAGCATCCGCAACTACGAAACATATGGATCCAAATCAGCCCCCTTATGAAATAACGCATAAACTAGGGTTTAAGCTTCTGTCACTCTAGTAACCATCATCTAATTACTACTCTACAATGCATTCCCTTAGACCCAAATATGATGAAATGTCATGTAGTTGGCGTTCACATAACACCACTAAGGGAAACAACAACATACATACCATCAAAATATCGAACGAATACCAAATTCACACGATTACTTATGACAAGATTCCTCCCATGTCCTCAAGAACAAAAGTAACTATTCACAAATCATATTCATGTTCAAGATCAGAGGGTTGTTGAATATCATTAAGGATCTGAATATATAATCTTTCACTAAATAAACCAACTAGCATCAACTACAAGATGTAATCAACACTAATAGCGATCTAGAGGTACCAATATGAGGTTTTTTAGACAAAGATTGAATACAAGAGATGAACTAGGGTTTGATATGAGATGGTGCCGGTGAAGACGTCGATGAAGATTGGTCCTCCCATGATGAGAGGGTTGTTGGTGACGACGATGGTTTTGATTTTCCCCTCCCGAAGGGAAGTGTCCCTGGCGGAATCGCTCCGCCGGAGAGCAAAAGTGTTCCTGTCTAGGTTCCGCCTCAAAACGGCGGCGCTTCGTCCTGAAACCTTTCTTCTATTTTTTTCTAGGTTGTCACCATATAGGAGAAGATGGGCCCCGGAGGCCTACCATGGGCGCCACAAGCTGGGGGGGGCATGCCCTGGGGGGTGGGGCGCGCCCCCAGGCTTGTCGCTTCTTGGTGGGTCCCCCTCTGGTATTTATTTCACTGATAATTTTAATATATCCCAAAATAATTCTCCGTCAATTTTCAGCTCATTTGGAGATGTTCAGAAAAGTTGCCTCCGATATAGCCCTTTTCGGTCCAGAATTTCAGCTGCCGGTAATCTCCCTCTTCATGTGAAACTTGCAAAAAAGAGTGAAAAGACATGAGAATTGTATTATAAAGTGAAATAACAGTTCATAAAGCAATAAATATCACCATGAAAACATGATGCAAAATGAATGTATCACTAAGCAACATGCTAAATTGATCTTAGAAACGTACAAGTTAACTAAGAAAAATATTAAGCATTTGAACGCTAAATATAAACTTGCTGAAGATAAGGGTAGAAACACATGTTGTCTTTGCATCTGGAGATCTTATTAGGTTACACTTACGTAAAATATAGGTTTTATTATCTACGCAGGTCAAAGCTAATGCCACATGCTAATGTTTCTTAAGGTGTTAGAGAAAATAAATAATCTCTACTCTTATAAAAAACCGAGTTGGTGATGATGATATGCTTGCCATCTTGCAATATAGACCGTCTGATCTATATCTGACGGATAGAAAGCAAACTATGGCAATTTTGCAAAAGGATACCCGTGTTGGGGAACGTTGTAATTTCAAAAAAATTCCTACGCACACGCAAGATCTATCATGGTGATGCATAGCTACGAGAGGGAAGAGTGTTGTCCACGTACCCTCGTAGACCGTAAGCGGAAGCGTTATGACAACGCGGTTGATGTAGTCGTACGTCTTCACGATCTGACCGATCCTAGTACCGGAAGTACGGCACCTCCGCGATCTGCACACGTTCAGCTCGGTGAAGTCCCACGAACTCTCGATCCAGCTGAGTGTCGAGGGAGAGCTTCATCAGCACGACGGCGTGATGACGGTGATGATGAAGCTACCGGCGCAGGGCTTCGCCTAAGCACTACGACGATATGACCGAGGTGGATTATGCTGGAGGGAGGCACCGCACACGGCTAAGACAATGATCAACTTGTGTGTCTATGGGGTGCCCCCTCCCCCGTATATAAAGGAGTGGAGGAGGGGGAGGGCCGGCCCTCTATGGCGCGCCCTAGGGGAGTCCTACTCCCACCGAGAGTAGGATTCCCCCCTTCCAAGTAGTAGGAGTAGGAGAGAAGGAAGGGGAGGAAAGGGGGGGCGGCCCCCACCCAATTCGGATTGGGCTAGGGGGGCACGCCTCACACCTTTTCCCTTCCTCTCCTCTATTCCACTAAGACCCAATAAGGCCCATATACTCCCCAGGGGGTTCCGGTAACCTCCTGGTACTCTCAAAAATGCCCGAACTCATCCGGGACCATTCCGATGTTCAAACATAGGCTTCCAATATATCAATCTTTACGTCTCGACCATTTCGAGACTCCTCGTCATATCCGTGATCATATCCGGGACTCCGAACTACCTTTGGTACATCAAAACACATAGACTCATAATATCGATCGTCACCGAACGCTAAGCGTGCGGACCCTACGGGTTCAAGAACTATGTAGACATGACCGAGACTCATCTCCGGCCAATAACCAATAGAGGAACCTAGATGCTCATATTGGTTCCTACATATTCTATGAAGATCTTCATCGTTCAAACCGCACAACAACATACGTTGTTCCCTTTGTCATCGGTATGTTACTTGTCCGAGATTCGATCATCGGTATCTCAATACCTAGTTCAATCTCGTTACTGGCAAGTCTCTTTACTCGTTCCGTAATGCATCATCCCGCAACTAACTCATTAGTCACATTGCTTGCAAGGCTTATAGTGATGTGCATTACCGAGAGGGCCCAGAGATACCTCTCCGATACTCGGAGTGAAAAATCCTAATCTCGATCTATGCCAACTCAACAAACACCATCAGAGACACCTGTAGAGCATCTTTATAGTCACCTAGTTATGTTGTGATGTTTGATAGCACACTAAGTGTTCCTCTGGTATTCGAGAGTTGCATGATCTCATATTCATAGGAACATGTATAAGTTATGGAGAAAGCAATAGCAACAAACTAAACGATCATCGTGCTAAGCTAACGGATGAGTCAAGTCAATCACATCATTCTCTAATGATGTGATCCCGTTAATCAAATGACAACTAATGTCTATGGTCAGGAAACATAACCATAATTGATTCAACGAGCTAGTCAAGTAGAGGCATACTAGTGACACTCTGTTTGTCTATGTATTCACACATGTACTAAGTTTCCGGTTAATACAACTCTAGCATGAATAATAAACATTTATCATGATATAAGGAAATATAAATAACAACTTTATTATTGCCTCTAGGGCATATTTCCTTCAGTCTCCCACTTGCACTAGAGTCAATAATCTAGATTACATTGTAATGATTCTAACACCCATGGAGTCTTGGTGCTAATCATGTTTTGCTCGTGAGAGAGGCTTAGTCAACAGGTCTGCAACATTCAGATCTGTATGTATCTTGCAAATCTCTATGTGTCCCTCCTTGACTTGATCGCGGATGGAATTGAAGTGTCTCTTGATGTGCTTGGTTCTCTTGTGAAATCTAGATTCCTTTGCCAAGGCAATTGCACCCGTATTGTCACAAAATATTTTCACTGGACCCGATGCACTAGGTATTACACCTAGATCGGATATGAACTCCTTCATCTAGACTCCTTCATTTGCTGCTTTCGAAGCAGCTATGTACTCCGCTTCACACGTAGATCCCGCCACGACGCTCTGCTTGGAACTGCACCAACTGACAGCAACACCATTTAATAAAAACACGTATCCGGTTTGTGACTTAGAGTCATCCGGATCAGTTTCAAAGCTTGCATCGACGTAACCATTTACGACGAGCTCTTTGTCACCTCCATATACGAGAAACATATCCTTAGTCCTTTTAAGGTATATCAGGATGTTCTTGACTGTTGTCCAGTGATCCACTCCTGGATTACTTTGGTACCTCCCTGCTAAACTAATAGCAAGGCACACATCAGGTCTGGTACACAGCATAGCATACATGATATAACCTATGGATGAAGCATAGGGAATGACTTTCATTTTCTCTCTATCTTCTGCAGTGGTCGGGCATTGAGTCTGACTCAACTTCACACCTTGTAACACAGGCAAGAACCCTTTCTTTGCCTGATCCATTTTGAACTTCTTCAAAACTTTATCAAGGTATGTGTTTTGTGAAAGTCCAATTAAGCGTCTTGATCTATCTCTATAGATCTTGATGCCCAATATATAAGCAGCTTCACCGAGGTCTTTCGTCGAAAAATTCTTATTCAATTATCCTTTTATGCTATTCAGAAATTCAGTATCATTTCCGGTCAACAATATGTCATCCACATATAATATCAGAAATGCTACAGAGCTCCCACTCACTTTCTTGTAAATACAGGCTTCTCCAAAAGTCTGTATAAGACCATATGCTTTGATCACACTATTAAAGCGTATATTCCAACTCCGAGAGGCTTGCACCAGTCCATAAATGGATCGCTGGAGCTTGCACACTTTGTTAGCACCTTTTGGATCAACAAAACCTTCTGGTTGCATCATATACAATTCTTTTTTAAGATATCCATTAAGGAATGCAGTTTTGACATCCATTTGCCAAATTTCATAATCATAAAATGCGGCAATTGCTAACATGATTCGGACAGACTTAAGATCTATGGATGAGAAGGTCTCATCGTAGTTAACTCCTTGAACTTGTCAAAAACCTTTTGCAACAAGTCGAGCTTTGTAGACAGTAACATCACCGTCAACGTCAGTCTTCTTCTTGAAGATCCATTTATTCTCTATGGCCTGCCAATCATCGGGCAAGTCAACCAAAGTCCACACTTTGTTCTCATACACGGATCCCATCTCAGATTTCATGGCCTCAAGCCATTTTGCGGAATCTGGGCTCATCATCACTTCCTCATAGTTCGTAGGTTTGTCATGGTCAAGTAACACGACTTCCAGAATAGGATTACCGTACCACTCTGGTGCATATCTCACTCTGGTTGACCTATGAGGTTCGGTAGTAACTTGATCAGAAGTTTCATGATCATCATCATTAGCTTCCTCACTTACTGGTGTAGGAATCACTGGAACTGATTTCAGTGATGAACTACTTTCCAATAAGGGAGCAGGTACAATTACCTCATAAAGTTCTACTTTCCTCCCACTCACTTCTTTCGAGAGAAACTCCTTCTCTAGAAATGATCCATTCTTAGCAACAAATATCTTGCCTTCGGATCTGTGATAGAAGGTGTACCCAACAGTCTCCTTTGGGTATCCTATGAAGACACATTTCTCCGATTTGGGTTCGAGCTTATCAGGTTGAAGCTTTTTCACATAAGCATCGCAGCACCAAACTTTAAGAAACGACAACTTGGGTTTCTTGCCAAACCACAGTTCATAAGGTATCGTCTCAACGGATTTAGATGGTGCCCTATTTAATGTGAATGCAACCGTCTCTAAAGCATATCCCCAAAACGATCGCGGTAAATCAGTAAGAGACATCATAGATCGCACCATATCTAGTAAAGTACGATTACGACGTTTGGACACACCATTACATTGTGGTGTTTCGGGTGGGGTGAGTTGCGAAACTATTCCGCATTGTTTCAAATGAAGACCAAACTCGTAACTCAAATATTCTCCTCCACGATCAGATCGTAGAAACTTTATTTTCTTGTTACGATGATTTTTCACTTCACTCTGAAATTCTTTGAACTTTTCAAATGTTTCAGGCTTATGTTTCATTAAGTAGATATACCCATACCTGCTCAAATCATCTGTGAAGGTGAGAAAATAACGATATCTATCGCGAGCCTCATTGTTCATTGGCCGACATACATCAGTACGTATGACATCCAATAACTCTGTTGCTCGCTCCATTGTTCCGGAGAACGGAGTTTTAGTCATATTGCCCATGAGGCATGGTTCGCAAGTACCAAGTGATTCATAATCAAGTGATTCCAGAAGTCCATCAGAATGGAATTTCTTCATGCGTTTTACACCAATATGACCCAAATGGCAGTGCTAGAAATAAGTTGCACTATCATTATCAACTCTGCATCTTTTGGCTTCAATACTATGAGCATGTGTATCACTACTATCAAGATTTAATAAAAACAGACCACTCATTAAGGGTGCATGACCATAAAAGATATTACTCATATAAATAGAACAATCATTATTCTCCGATTTAAATGAATAACCGTCTCGCATCAAACAAGATCTAGATATAATGTTCATGCTCAACGTTGGCACCAAATAACAATTATTTAGGTCTAAAACTAATCTCGAAGGTAGATGTAGAGGTAGCATGCCGACGGCGATCACATCGACTTTGGAACCATTTCCCACGCGCATTGTCACCTCGTCCTTAGCCAATCTTCGCTTAATCTGTAGCCCCTGTTTCGAGTTGCAAAAGTTGGCAACTGAACCAGTATCACATACCCAGGTGCTAATACGAGCATTAGTAAGGTACACATCAATAAGATGTATATCAAATATACCTTTCACTTTGCCATCCTTCTTCTCCGCCAAATACTTGGGGCGATTCCGCTTCCAGTGACCAGTCCCTTTGCAGTAGAAGTACTTAGTCTCAGGCTTAGGTCCAAACTTGGGTTTCTTCACTTGAGCAGCAACTGGCTTGCTGTTCTTCTTGAAGTTCCCCTTCTTCCCTTTACCCTTTTTCTTGAAACTGGTGGTCTTGTTGACCATCAACACTTGATGCTCCTTCTTGATTTCTACCTCTGCAGCCTTTAGCATTGCGAAGAGCTCAGGAATCGTCTAATCCATCCCTTGCATATTATAGTTCATCACGAAGCTCTTGTAGCTTGGTGGCAGTGATTGAAGAACTCTGTCAATGACACTATCATCAGGAAGATTAACTCCCAGCCGAGTCAAGTGGTTGTGGTACCCAGACATTCTGAGTATATGTTCACTGACAGAACTATTCTCCTCCATTTTGCAGCTGTAGAATTTATTGGAGACTTCATATCTCTCAATCCAGGCATTTGCTTGAAATATTAACTTCAACTCCTGGAACATCTCATATGCTCCATGACATTCAAAACGCCATTGAAGTCCCAGTTCTAAGCCGTAAAGCATGGTACACTAAACTATCGAGTAGTCATCAGCTTTGCTCTGCTTGGTGTTCATAACATCTGGCGTTGCTCCTGCAGCGGGTTTGTCACCTAGCAGTGCTTCTAGGACGTAATTCTTCTGTGCAGCAATGAGGATAATTCTCAAGTTACGGACCCAGTCCGTGTAGTTGCTACCATCATCTTTCAACTTAGCTTTCTCTAGGAACGTATTAAAATTCAACGGAACAACAGCACGGGCCATCTATCTACAACAACATAGACATGCAAAATACTATCAGGTACTAAGTTCATGATAAATTAAAGTTCAATTAATCAAATTACTTAAGAACTCCCACTTAGATAGACATCCCTCTAATCATCTAAATGATCACGTGATCCATATCAACTAAACCATGTCCGATCATCACGTGAGATGGAGTAGTTTTCAATGGTGAACATTACTATGTTGATCATATCTACTATATGATTCACGCTCGACCTTTCAGTCTCGGTGTTCCGAGGCCATATCTCCATATGCTAGGCTCGTCAAGTTTAACCCAAGTGTTCTGTGTGTGCAAAACTGGCTTGAACCCATTGTATGTGAACATAGAGCTTATCATACCCGATCATCACGTGGTGTCTCGGCACGAGGAACTTTAGCAACGGTGCATACTCAGGGAGAACACTTATACCTTGAAATTTAGTGAGAGATCATCTTATAATGCTACCGCCAAACTAAGCAAAATAAGATGCATAAAGGATAAACATCACATGCAATCAACATAAGTGATATGATATGGCCATCATCATCTTGTGCCTTTGATATCCATCTCCAAAGCACCGTCATGATCACCATCGTCACCGGCTTGACACCTTGATCTCCATCGAAGCATCGTTGTCGTCTCGCCAACTATTGCTTCTACGACTATCGCTACCGTTTAGAGATAAAGTAAAGCAATTACATGGCGATTGCATTTCATACAATAAAGCGACAACCATATGGCTCCTGCCAGTTGCCAATAACTGTGTTACAAAACATGATCATCTCATACAATAAATTTAGCATCATGTCTTGACCATATCACATCACAACATGCCCTGCAAAAACAAGTTAGACGTCCTCTACTTTGTTGTTGCAAGTTTTACGTGGCTGCTACGGGCTGAGCAAGAACCGTTCTTACCTATGCATCACAAACCACAACATGGTATAGTGATTGCTTTTTGATCTTCAGAAAGAACCTTGTTCATTGAATCTGATTCAACTAAAGTTGGAGAAACTGACACCCACCAGCCACCTGTGTGCGAAGCACGTCGGTAGAACCAGTCTCGCGTAAGCGTACGCGTAATGTCGGTCTGGGCCGCTTCATCCAACAATACCACCAAATCAAGAATCAACTAGTGACGACAAGCAATATGTATATACCCACGCCCACAACTCCTTTGTGTTCTACTCGTGCATATAACATCTACGCATAGACCTGGCTTGGATGCCACTGTTGGGGAACACAGTAATTTCAAAAAAAATATCCTACGCACACGCGAGATCTATCATGGTGATGCATAGCTACGAGAGGGAAGAATGTTGTCCACGTACCCTCATAGACCGTAAGCGGAAGCGTTATGACAACGCGGTTGATGTAGTCGTACTTCTTCACGATCCGACCGATCCTAGTACCGATAGTACGACACCTCCGTGATCTGCACACGTTCAGCTTGGTGACGTCCAACGAACTCTCGCTCCAGCTGAGTGTTGAGGGAGAGCTTCGTCAACACGACGGCGTGATGACGGTGATGATGAAGCTACCGGCGCAGGGCTTCGCCTAAGCACTCCGACGATATGACCGAGGTTGATTATGGTGGAGGGGGGCACCGCACACGGCTATGAGAGTGATCAACTTGTGTGTCTATGGGGTTCCCCCTCCCCCGTATATAAAGGAGTGGAGGAGGGGGGAGGGCCGGCCCTCTATGGCGTGCCCTAGGGGAGTCCTACTCCCACCGGGAGTAGGATTCCCCCCTTCCAAGTAGTAGGAGTAGGAGAGAAGGAAGGGGAGGAGAGGGGGAAGGAAAGGGGAGGGGATTGGCCCCCACCCAATTCGGATTGGGCTAGGGGGGGGCGCCTCCCACCTTTTTCCTTCCTCTCCTTTATTCCACTAAGGTCCAATAAGGCCCATATACTCCCCGGGGGGTTCTAGTAACCTCCTGGTACTCCGTAAAATGCCCAAACTTATCCGGGACCATTCTGATGTCCAAACATAGGCTTCCAATATATCGATCTTTACTTCTCGACCATTTCGAGACTCCTCATCATGTCCATGATCATATCCGGCACTTCGAACTACCTTCGGTACATCAAAACACATAAACTCATAATACCGAACATTAAGCGTGCGGACCCTACGGGTTCGAGAACTATGTAGACATGACCGAGACTCATCTCTGGTCAATAACCAATAGCGGAACCTAGATGCTCATATTGGTTCCTACATATTCTATGAAGATCTTCATCGTTCAAACCGCACAACAACATACGTTGTTCCCTTTGTCATCGGTATGTTACTTGTCCGAGATTCGATCATCAGTATCTCAATACCTAGTTCAATCTCGTTACCGTCAAGTCTCTTTACTCGTTCCGTAATGCATCATCCTGTAACTAACTTATTAGTCACATTGCTTGCAAGGCTTATAGTGATGTGCATTACCGAGAGGGCCCAGAGATACCTCTCCGATACTCGAAGTGACAAATCCTAATCTCGATCTATGCCAACTCAATAGACACCATCAGAGACACCTGTAGAGCATATTTATAGTTACCCAGTTACGTTGTGACATTTGATAGCACACTAAGTGTTCCTCCGGTATTCGGGAGTTGCATGATCTCATAGTCATAGGAACATGTATGAGTTATGGAGAAAGCAATAGCAACAAACTAAATGATCATCGTGCTAAGCTAACGGATGGGTCAAGTCAATCACATCATTCTCTAATGATGTGATCCCATTAATCAAATGACAACTCATGTCTATGGTTAGGAAACATAACCATCATTGATTCAATGAGCTAGTCAAGTAGAGGCATACTAGTGACACTCTATTTGTCTATTTATTCACACATGTACTAAGTTTCCGGTTAATACAATTCTAGCATGAATAATAAATATTTATCATGATATAAGGAAAGATAAATAACAACTTCATTATTGCCCCTAGGGCATATTTCCTTCAACCCGCACCTCCCTCATTCATCCTTATCTCCCATAACTTCATTGTTGAGTAATTAAAAAAAGGAAGCCTCTGGAATTTGGCATGGTGGCCGCTGCCGGCATCGTCCATCCCCATGCCTCTGCTAAGTCCGACCACCAATCACCACCGTGCCCCACTCCTCCTTACCTTATCTCTCATCTTTCTTGAGATATCATTTTTTTGATGAAATTCTTGAGATACCATTTTTTCGATGAAATTCTCGAGTCATCATTAGTTTTTACACATGGGATTACTCCTGCATGGGTCAGTCACAACAGATGTTTTGTAAAAAAATGCATCTCGATGTTCCGTGCAATGCACGGGCATCTTGCTAGTAATGCATATAAACTTGAGCTGCTTGTAAACTTTGGGGTCAGTCCCGTGTTTAACATTGCAGATTTAAAGCTTCATTTGGGAGAAGAATATGAACTTACTTCGAGGACAATGTCAATTCAACAAGGGGAGGATGGTAAGGACATCCCTACGGTTGTTACACCCATAGTTCCTCCTATACAAATTGACCAATTACTAGCGCTCTCGCATGCCAATTAAATTATAAGTTATATTTTGTTTTCTGAAACCACTATTAATATTCATGAGAATATGATGATGTTTAAATTTGATACTTTCGTATTGTTTAGGAATGAAGGGCCTACCATAGATAATGTTAGAGTTGTATCGATTATTATTGTACAAGGTAGGATACAGCTGGACTTGGTTTTGGACTATGTGTAGATAGGGTAGGAGTTGTGTCCTAATAGGACACTTGTATCCTAGGCCTCTCATATATAGCGGGGGTAGACACACGATGTAACCTTCAACATAATAGCACGGGCATGTGGGGGAGCCGACGGCGTGTGCGGGCAACCGGGATGTGGTATGTCGGTCACGTGTGCCAGTGCCCGGGCGGCTGGGGTGCGGTATTGTGACAGTGTCATGGGGAGGAGCACCCGTAGTCATGCCCCGGAGATGTAGCAATATCGGTGAACCTCGTTAACAAATCTCGGTTATGTGCTCGTGTTGTTGCTTGGTCCTCGGTAGATCGATGGAACGCCTCAGATTTATTCTAACAAGCGGTGTCAGAGCAAGATTTTGAGGAGGTCGTGGTTGTGTTTGATATAGAGGAAGGAGCAGAAGAGTCGAATTGGTCGCGTGCGGCGATGAAAAGGTTCGATATCTGCTCGGGAAGCAATTGGAAGGAGAAGCCATGCAACAGATGAGCTAGTGATACGTCTCCGTTGTATCTACTTCTCCAAACACTTTTGCCCTTGTTTTGGACTCTAACTTACATGATTTGAATGGAACTAACCCGGACTGACGCTGTTTTCAGCAGAATTCCCATGGTGTTATTTTTGTGCAGAAATAGAAGTTCTCGGAATGACCTGAAAATCAACGGAGATTATTTTTTAAATATATAAAAAATATGGGAAGAAGAATCCATGTCAGGGGGGCCCACACCCTGTCCACGAGGGTGGGGGCGCCCCCCCGTGCCTCGTGGGCCCCTTGATCCTCCACCGACGTCCATCTTGACTCCATATATTCACTTTCGGGGAGAGAAAAATCAGAGAGAAGGATTCATCGCGTTTTACGATATGGAGCTGCCGCCAAGCCCTAATCTCTCTCGGGAGGGCTGATTTGGAGTCCGTTCGGGGCTCCGGAGAGGGGAATCCGTCGCCATCGTCATCATCAACCTTCCTCCATCACCAATTTCATGATGCTCACTGCCGTGCGTGAGTAATTCCATCATAGGCTTGCTGGAGGTGATGGGTTGGATGAGATTTATCATGTAATCGAGTTAGTTATCTTAGGGTTTGATCCCTAGTATCCATTATGTTTTGAGATTGATGCTGCTATGACTTTGCTATGCTTAATGCTTGTCACTAGGGCCCGAGTGCCATGATTTCAGATCCGAACCTATTATGTTTTCATGAATATATGTGAGTTCTTGATCCTATCTTGCAAGTCTATAGTCACCTATTATGTGTTATGATCCGTTAACCCCGAAGTGACAATAATCGGGATACTTACCAGTGATGACCGTAGTTTGAGGAGTTCATGCATTCACTAAGTGTTAATGCTTTGGTCCGGTACTCTATTAAAAGGAGGCCTTAATATCCCTTAGTTTCCAATAGGACCCCGCTGCCACGGAAGGGTAGGACAAAAGATGCCATGCAAGTTCTTTTCCATAAGCACATATGACTATATTCGAAATACATGCCTACATTACATTGATGAACTGGAGCTAGTTCTGTGTCACCCTATGTTATAACTGTTGCATGATTGATCGCATCCGACATAATTATCCATCACTGATCCATTGCCTACGAGCTTTTCACATATTGTTCTTCGCTTATTTACTTTTCCGTTGCTACTGTTATAATCACTATAAAACCAAAAATATTACTTTTGCTACCGTTACCACTACTATCATATTACATTGCTACTAACCACTTTGCTGTAGATATTAAGTTTCTAGGTGTGGTTGAATTGACAACTCAGCTGCTAATACTTGAGAATATTCATAGGCTCCCCTTGTGTCGAATCAATAAATTTGGGTTGAATACTCTACCCTTGAAAACTGTTGCGATCCCCTATACTTGTGGGTTATCAAGACTATTTACTGGCGCTGTTGCCGGGGAGCATAGCTCTATTCTTTGAGTCACTTGGGATTTATATCTGCTTATCATTGTGAAGAACTTGAAAGATCAAAGAACCAAGATTTTTCCCTCAACTACGAGGGGAGGTAAGGAACTGCCATCTAGCTCTGCACTTGATTCACCTTCTGTTTTGAGTAAACTTGCGACACCTACACCTGCTAATCATTCTGATATGTCGCACGTTATTGATGATGCCACTTCTTCTTTGCATGATACTTATGATGAAACTATTTCTATGCTTGATAATATTGTGCCACTAGGTGAATTTCTTGATGAACAACTGGCTAGGGCTAGAGAGAATGAAATTATTGAAACTGATAATATTGATGAAAGTGATGATGAAGATTCTCCCCCTAGATATGAATTGCCTGTTGTGCCTGAGGGTTATGTTATGGATGAAGAAAATGCTAGAGACTTCTTAGCTTGCAATGATAGATCTGATCTTAAGAAATTATTAGCTAAGCTTAAATAAAAGTCTTTGAAGACTAGAATGAAATATGACCCTGCCTTTGCTACTTCACCTATCTTTATTACTGGTAAGGATTATGATTTCTCCGTCGATCCTGAGTTAATTACTTTGGTTGAATCTGATCCTTTTTATGCTATGAATCTGAAACTGTTGTGGCACATCTTACTAAATTAAATGATATAGCCACCCTGTTCACTAATGATGAGAAAACTCGCTATTACTTTATCCTTAAGTTGTTTCCATTCTCATTAAAGGGTGATGCTAAAAGATGGTTTAATTCTCTTGATCCTGGTTGTGTGCGTAGTCCCCAGGATATGATTTATTACTTCTCTGCTAAATATTTCCCTGCTCATAAGAAACAAGTTGCCTTAAGGGAAATATATAATTTTGTGCAAATTGAAGAAGAGAGTCTCCCACAAGCTTGGGGGAGGCTTCTCCGATTACTTAATGCTTTGCCTGATCATCCTCTCAATAAAAATGAAATACTTGATATCTTTTATAATGGACTAACCGATGCTTCCAAAGACTACCTGGATAGTTGTGCTGTTTGTGTTTTCAGGGAAAGAACTGTTGATCAAGCTGAATTGCTATTGAATAATATGTTAACTAATGAAAATAATTGGACACTTCCTGAACCAACTCCTAAGCCAACTCTGAAGAAAAGGGGTATTCTATTTCTCAGTCCCGAAGATATGCAAGAGGCAAAGAAATCTATGAAAGAAAAAGGTATTAAAGCTGGAGATGTTAAGAATTTACCACCTATTGAAGAAATACATGGTCTTGATAACCCGACACAGGTAGTAAAGGTAAATTCTCTCTATAGATTTGATGAAGGTGATATCCCTCGTTATAAGTCTGCTAGCCAATGCTTGGATGAGTTTGATAATTTTATTGTTAAACAAGAAAACTTCAATGCTTATGTTGGTGGACAATTGAAACACAATGCTGATATGCTTGAACACTTGAGTGATTATAAATCTAGAGTTAAAGGTGAACTTAAACTTATTAGTAAACATGCTTCTATGGTTACCACTCAAGTAGAACAAGTACTTAAAGCTCAGAACGATTTTCTCAATGAATTAAACAATAAGAAAAAAGATAATGTTGTTAGAGTTATGACTAGAGGAGGTAAAATGACTCAGGAACCTATGTATCCTGAGGGCCATCCTAAGAGAATTGAGAAAGATTCTCAGAGAATTAATGTTGATGCACCTAGTTCTTCTAAGAAGAAGAAAAAGAAAAATGATAGGACTTTGCATGCTTCTAGTGAATCTGTTGTTGACACACCTGAGATTCCCAATGATATTTCTATTTCTGATGCTGAAACACAATCTGGTAATGAACATGAACCTAGTGATAATGTTAATGATGATGTTCATGTTGATGCTCAACCTAGCAATGATGATGATGTAGAGATTGAACCTGCTGTTGATCTTGATAACCCACAATCAAAGAATCAACGTTATGATAAGAGAGACTTCATTGCTAGGAAGCACGGTAAAGAAAGAGAACCATGGGTTCAGAAACCCATGCCTTTCCTCCTAAACCATCCAAGAAAAAGGATGATGAGGATTTTGAGCGCTTTGCTGAAATGATTAGGCCTATCTTTTTGCGTATGCGTTTGACTGATATGCTTAAAATGAACCCTTATGCTAAATACATGAAGGATATTGTTCCTAATAAAATAAAGATACTAGAAGCTGAAATTTCCACCATGCTTGCTAATTATACTTTTAAGGGTGGAATACCAAAGAAACTTGGAGATCCAGGAGTACCAACTATACCATGCTCCATTAAAAGAAACTATGTTAAAACTGCATTATGTGATCTTGGAGCCGGTGTTAGTGTTATGCCTCTCTCTTTATATCGTAGACTTGGTTTGATTAAGTTGACACCTACTGGAATATCTTTGCAAATGGCTGATTAATCAACTGCTATACCTGTCGGTATTTGTGAGGATGTGCCTGTTGTGGTTGCAAATGTTACTATTTTAACGGACTTTGTTATTCTTGATATTCCCGAGGACGATAGTATGTCGATTATCCTTGGTAGACCCTTTTTGAATACTGTGATAACCCACAAGTATAGGGGATCACAACAGTTTTAGAGGGTAGAGTATTCAACCCAAATTTATTGATTCGACACAAGGGGAGCCAAAGAATATTCTCAAGTATTAGCAGCTGAGTTGTCAATTCAACCACACCTAGAAACTTAATATCTGTAGCAAAGTGTTTAGTAGCAAAGTAATATGATAGTAGTGGTAACGATAGCAAAAGGTAAAAGTAGTAAAAGTAGTGTTTTTGGTATTTTGTAGTGATGATAGCAACAACAACGGAAAAGTAAATAAGCGAAGAACAATATATGGAAAGCTCGTAGGCAATGGATCGGTGATGGAGAATTATGCCGGATGCGGTTCATCATGTAACAATCATAACATAGAGTGACACAGAACTAGCTCCAATTCATCAATGTAATGTAGGCATGTATTCCGAATACAGTCATATGTGCTTATGGAAAAGAACTTGCATGACATATTTTGTCCTACCCTCCCGTGGTAGCTGGGTCCTAGCGGAAACTAAGGGATATTAAGGCCTCCTTTTAATATAGTACCGGACCAAAGCATTAACACATAGTGAATACATGAACTCCTCAAACTACGGTCATCATCGGTAAGTATCCCGATTATTGTCACTTCGGGGTTAACGGATCATAACACATAATAGGTGACTATAGACTTGCAAGATAGGATCAAGAACTCTCATATATTGATGAAAACATAATAGGTTCAGATCTGAAATCATGGCACTCGGGCCCTAGTGACAAGCATTAAACATAGCAAAGTCATAGCAACATCAATCTCAGAACATAGTGGATACTAGGGATCAAACCCTAGCAAAACTAACTCGATTACATGATAGATCTCATCCAACCCATCACCGTCTAGCAAGCCTACGATGGAATTACTCACGCATGGCAGTGAGCATCATGAAATTGGCAATGGAGGATGGTTGATGATGACGATGGCGACGGATTCCCCTCTCCGGAGCCCTGAACGGACTCCAGATCAGCCCTCCCGAGAGGTTTTAGGGCTTGGCGGCGGCTCCGTATCGTAAAACGCGATGAATCCTTCTCCTTTATTTTTTCTCTCCGAAACCAAATATATAGAGTTGGATTGAGGTCGGAGGAGCTCCAGGGGCCCACGAGGTAGGGGGCGCGCCCCCCACCCTCGTGGACAGGTGGTGGGCCCACTAGCCTTCATCTTTTGCAAGGATTTTTTATTATTTCCGAATAGATGTTCCGTGAAGTTTCAGGTCATTCCGAGAACTTTTGTTTCTGCACATGAATGACACCACAGCAATTCTGCTTAAAACAGCGTCAGTCCGGGTTAGTTCCATTCAAAACATGCAAGTTAGAGTCCAAAACAAGGGCAAAAGTGTTTGGAAAAGTAGATACGATGGAGACATATCATACTGCAGGGGCTGTTATTGATTGCAACAAAGGCAATGTCACTTTTCATGTTAATGGTAATGAGCATACAGTACGCTTTCCGAGGAAACAACCTCAAGTCCACAGTATCAATTCTATTGGAAAAAAATCAACGATTACTATTGGAGGTTTTGAATTTCCTCTTCCTACTGTCAAGAAGAAATATGATATTCTTATTGTTGGGGACATGCATATCCCCGTTGAGGTAACCTAGTGTTATTCGAAAATTCTCCGATTTCATGTTATTCGAAAAGAGTTTGTTAACAAGACTTGATCAACCTTGTTAGTGGATTCCTTTTGATGAGCATGAGATGGATGAATTTAGAAAACACAACTCTCCGTACCCTATTTTTACTTTCTGTTATTTATATTAAATAAAGCAAAAATAGTGTTTTCTGTCTATTTTCTGAATTATCCATGCAATAAAAAATACCCCAAAAATAAAAGTTCTCCAAATGCCCTGAAAATGAAATATTATTTTTCTAGAATATTTAAGGAGTTTAGGCACTGAGAACACAGTAGGGGGAGCAGCCACGTGCCCATGAGGGTGGAGGGCGCGCCCCCTGCCTCGTGGACCCCACGTGCGTCCCCTCCACTTATCCTTGCACCCATACACTTCGTCTTGCTCCAGAAAAAATCATCCACCAGCTCAAACCCGTGTTCTAGCTCATCTTGCTGCCATTTTTTATCTCTCTGCTCAAAGCTCCATTCACAAAACTGCTTTGGGGGATTGTTCTTCGGTATGTGAATCCTCTAATGGTCCAATTAGTTTTTGTTCTAGTGCTTTATTTATTGCAAATTTTTGCTACTTAGGTGACCCTGTTCTTGAGCTTGTATGTCAAATTTATGTGGTCAAAAGTAGTTTTAATGCATGATATAGCCTCTAGGCACTTGTAGGAGTAGTTGCTATCAATTTTGTTGAGTTTGGTTCACTTTTATTTTTGAGTTACTAAAAATTTTAGGAATTTTTCAGATGAATAAATATGTTTAGGAAAATGTATCAAGGGGGTTCCTCAAGGAAGCAAGGCCGAAGGCCTGCAATACGTGATCCGGACAATGAACTATTGATACGTCCATTTTGCATCATGCTTTTATATCGATATTTATTGCATTATGGGCTGTTATTACACATTATGTCACAATACTTATGCCTATTCTCTCTTATTTTACAAGGCTTACATAAAGAGGAAGAATGCCGGCAGCTGGGATTCTGGGCTGGAAAAGGAGCAAATATTAGAGACCTATTCTGCACAGCTCCAAAAGTCCTGAAACTTCACGGAAGTCATTTTCAGAATATATAAAAAATACTGAGCGCAAGAAGTTCCGGAGGGGGGCCACACCCTGCCCACGAGGGTGGGGGGCGCGCCCTACCCCCCTGGGCGCGCCCCTACCTCGTGGGCCCCCTGGTGGCCCTCCGATGTCCATCTTCTGCTATATGGAGTCTTTCGATGAGGGAAAAATCATAAGCCAGCTTTCGAGACGAAACTACGCCGCCACGAGGCGGAACCTTGGCGGAACCAATCTAGGGCTCTGGCGGAGCTGTTCTGTCGGGGAAACTTCCCTCCGGGAGGGGGAAATCATCGTCATCGTCATCACCAACAATCCTCTCATCGGGAGGGGGTCAATCTCCATCAACATCTTCACCAGCACCATCTCCTCTCAAACCCTAGTTCATCTCTTGTATCCAATTCTTGTCTCTAAGTCCAGGATTGGTACCTGTGGGTTGCTAGTAGTGTTGATTACTCCTTGTAGTTGATGTTAGTTGGTTTATTTGGTGGAAGATCATATGTTCAGATCCTATATGCATATTAATACCCCTCTGATTATGAACATGAATATGCTTTGTGAGTAGTTACGTTTGTTCCTGAGGACATGGGAGAAGTCTTGCTATTAGTAGTCATGTGAATTTGGTATTCGTTCGATATTTTGATGAGATGTATGTTGTCTCTCCTCTAGTGGTGTTATGTGAACGTCGACTACATGACACTTCACCATTATTTGGGCCTAGAGGAAGGCATTGGGAAGTAATAAGTAGATGATGGGTTGCTAGACTAATAGAAGCTTAAACCCTAGTTTATGCGTTGCTTCGTAAGGGGCTGATTTGGATCCATATGTTTCATGCTATGGTTAGGTTTACCTTAATACTTTTGTTGTAGTTGTGGATGCTTGCAATAGAGGTTAATCATAAGTGGGATGTTTGTCCAAGTAAGGACAACACCCAAGCACTGGTCCACCCACATATCTGATTATCAAAGTACCAAATGCGAATCATATGATCGTGATGAAAACTAGCTTGACGATATTCCCATGTGTCCTCGGGAGCGCTTTTCTCTATATAAGAATTTGTCCAGGCTTGTCCTTTGCTACCAAAAGGATTGGGCCACCTTGCTGCACTTTATTTACTTTTGCTACTTGTTGCTTGTTACCAAATATCTTATCACAAAACTATCTATTACCTATAATTTCAGTGCTTGCAGAGAATACCTTGCTGAAAATCGCTTATCATTTCCTTCTGCTCCTCGTTTGGTTCGACACTCTTACTTATCAAAAGGACTACGATAGATCCCCTATACTTGTGGGTCATCAAGACTCTGTTCTGGCGCCGTTGCCGGGGAGTGAAGCGCCTTTGGTAGGTGGAATTTGGTAAGGAAAAATTTATATAGTGTGCTGAAATTTACTGTCACTTGTTAGTTGTTACTATGGAAAGTAATCCTCTGAGGGGCTTGTTCGGGGTATCTTCACCCCGACCAAAAGAGCAAAGAGTTGCTCCTCAACCTATTGAACCTACTGAAAATGAAAATGTCTACTTTGTGAAAAACTGCTAGCTAATCCTCTTGCAGGAGATGGAACAATGCATCCTGATGAGCACCTAATATATGTGGATTATTTAAGCTTGCAGGTGTGCCCAGTGATGTTATTAAGAAGAAGGTCTTCCCTTTATCTTTGAAGGGAGATGAATTGACATGGTATAGGCTATGTGATGATATGGGATCATGGAACAACAAACGATTGAAATTGGAATTTCATCAGAAGTTTTACCCTATGCATCTTGTTCATCGTGATCGCAATTATATATATAATTTTTGGCCTCGCGAAGGAGAAAGCATCGCTCAAGCTTGGGGGAGGCTTAAGTCAATGTTATATTCATGCCCCAATCATTAGCTCTCAAGAGAAATGATTATTCAAAATTTATATGCTCGGCATTCTGATAACAATCGCACCATGCTCGATACTTCTTGTGCTAGCTCTTTTATGATGAAGATTATTGAATTCAAATGGGATTTATTAGAAAGAATTAAACGCAACTCTGAAGATTGGGACCTCAACGAAGGTAAGAAGTCAGGTATGACACCTAAGTTTGATTGTGTTAAATCTTTTATGGATACCGATGTTTTCCGTAAATTTAGCACTAAATATGGACTTGACTCTAAAATAGTAGCTTCTTTCTGTGAATCTTTTGCTACTCATGTTGATCTCCCTAGAGAGAAGTGGTTTAAATATCATCCTCCCATAGAAGTAAAAGTAGCTGCATAAGTTGAAGAAAAGACTGTCACTTATAATGATCCTATTGTTCCTACTGCTTATGTTGAGAAACCACCTTTTCCTGTTAGGATAAAAGATCATGCTAAAGCTTCAACCGTGGTTTGTAAAAGCAATATTAGAACCTATACACCTCCTGAGAAAATTAAAGTTGAACCTAATATTGCTATTGTTAAAGATCTCTTGTCTGATAATATTGATGGGCATGTTATTCATTTCTATGATGAGACTACTAGAATTGCTAAACCTTGTGCTAAATATAAACATAGACCCGTGGTAGGCATGCCTGTTATTTCTGTTAAAATAGGAGATCATTGTTATCATGGCTTATGTGATATGGGTGCCAGTGCTAGTGTTATACCTCATGACTTATACAAAGAAATTATGCATGATATTGCACCTGCTAAGATAGAAGATATTGATGTCACAATTAAACTTGCCAATAGAGATACTATTTCACCAATTGGGATTGTTAGAGATGTTGAAGTCTTGTGTGGGAAAACTAAATATCCTGCTGATTTTCTTGTTCTTGGTTCCCCACAAGATAACTTTTGTCCCATTATATTTGGTAGACCCTTCTTGAACACAGTCAATGCTAAGATAGATTGCGAAAAGGATGTTGTTACCATTGGTTTAGGTGATATGTCTCATGAATTTACATTCTCTAAATTTTTAGACAACACTGTGAAGAGGAATTGCCTAGTAAAGATGAAATTATTGGTCTTGCTTCTATTGTCGTGCCTCCTAGTGATCCTTTAGAACAATATTTGCTAGACCATGAAAATGACATGTTTATGAATGAAAGAAGGGAAATAGATGAAGTATTCTTTAAACAGGAACCCATCCTGAAACACAATTTGCCTATCAAAGTCCTAGGGGATCCTCCTCCATCCAAGGGTGATCCCGTGTTTGAGATCAACCCGTTACCTGATACTCTTAAATATGTTTATCTCGATGATAAAAAGATATATCATGTTATTATTAGTGCTAACCTTTCAGAGCATGAAGAAGAGAGATTATTGAAAACTCTGAAGAAGCATCGTGCTGCTATTGGATATACTCTCGATGATCTTAAGGGCATTAGTCCTACACTATGTCAACACAAAATAAATTTGGAGAAAGATGCCAAACCAGTTCGTGATCACCAACGACGGCTGAATCCTAAGATGAAAGAAGTGGTAAGAAAGGAAATACTAAAGCTCCTTGAGGCAGGTATAATTTATCCCGTTGCTGATAGTCAATGGGTAAGTCATGTCCATTGTGTCCCTAAAAAGGGAGGTATTACTGTCGTTCCTAATGATAAAGATGAATTGATTCCGCAAAGAATTATTATAGGTTATAGGATGGTAACTGATTTCCGCAAATTAAATAAGGCTAATAAAAAAATCATTACCCCTTACCTTTTATTGATCAAATGCTAGAAAGATTATCCTAACATACACATTTTTGCTTTCTAGATGGTTATTCTGGTTTCTCTCAAATACTTGTGTCAGCTGATGATCAATCCAAGACCACTTTTACTTGCTCGTTTAGTACTTTTGCTTATAGACGTATGCCTTTTGGTTTATGTAATGCACCTACTACCTTCCAAAGATGCATGATGGCTATATTCTCTGACTTTTGTGAAAAGATTTGTGAGGTTTTCATGGACGATTTCTCCGTCTATGGATCCTCTTTTGATGATTGCTTAAGCAACCTTGATCGAATTTTGCAGAGATGTGAAGAAACTAACCTTATCTTTAATTGGGAGAAGTGCCACTTTATGGTTAATGAAGGTATTGTCTTGGGGCATAAAGTTTCCGAAAGAGGTATTGAAGTTGATAAAGCTAAGGTTGATGCTATTGGAAATATGCCATTTCCCAAGGACATCAAAGGTATAAGAAGTTTCCTTGGTCATGCCAGTTTTTATAGGAGGTTCATTAAGGACTTCTCAAAAATTTCTCGGCCTCTGACAAATTTATTAAAAAAAGATATACCATTTGTTGTTTATGATGATTGCGTAGAAGCATTTGAAATACTTAAGAAAGCATTAATCTCTGCACCTATTGTTCAGCCACCTGATTGGAATTTACCCTTTGAAATTATGTGTGATGCTAGTGATTATGCTGTAGGTGTTGTTCTAGGGAAAAGAGTTGATAAGAAATTAAATGTTATTCAATATGCTAGTAAAACTCTAGACAATGCCCAGAGAAATTATTGTAACACCCACGATGCGGCTATATCTCCCACGTGTCGGAGCATGACTTAGAGGCATAACCGCATTCTAGGCATGTCGCAAGAGGGGTAATCTTTACACATCCCATGTACTGAATAAGAAAGGGATAAAGAGTTGGCTTACAATCGCCACTTCACACAATACATAAATATAGCATTACAACATCCAGAATACAATCATGGTCCGACTACGGAACCAAAATAAAAGAAGACCACACCTAATGCTAGATCCCCGATTGCCCCGACTGGGCTCCACTACTGGTCAAATGGAAAACGAGACAACACAATGAACACGATCTTCATCAAGCTCCCACTTGAGCTGGGTTGCTTCGCCTGCACTGGTATCATCAGCACCTGCAACTGGTTTTGGAAGTAATCTGTGAGCCACGGGGACTCAGCAATCTCACACCCTCGCAATCAAGACTATTTAAGCTTATGGGTAGGAAAAGGTAGTGAGGTGGAGCTGCAGCAAGCACTAGCATATATGGTGGCTAACTTACGCAAATGAGAGCGAGAAGAGAAGCAATGCACGATCGTGAACTAGAAGTGATCAATAAGTGATCCTGAAACTACTTACGTTCAAGCATAACACAAGAACCGTGTTCACTTCCCGGACTCCGCCGGAAGAGACCATCGCGGCTACACACGCGGTGGATGCATTTTAATTAAGTTAGGTTTCAAGTTTTCTACAACCGGATATTAACAAATTCCCATCTGCCCATAACCGCGGGCACAACTTTCGAAAGTTCAAACCCTGCAGGGGTGTCCCAACTTAGCCCATCACAAGCTCTCACGGTCAACGAAGGATATTCCTTCTCCCAGGAAGACCCGATCAGGCTTGGAATCCCGGTTACAAGACATTTTGACAATGGTAAAACAAGACCAGCAAAGCCACCCGATGCGCCGACATCCCGATAGGAGCTGCACATATCTCGTTCTCAGGGCAACACCGGATAGGTCAAGCTACGAGTAAAACCAGCCCTCGAGTTTCCCCAAGGTGGCCCCGCAGGCTGCCCGGTTCGGACCAACACTTAGACAAGCACTGGCCCGGGGGGGGGGGTTAAAATAAAGATGACCCCTCGGGAGAGCGACTCCCAAGGGAAAAGTAGGTGGTGGTGAGGCAAAAGGTAAAACCAAGGTTGGGCCTTGCTGGAGGAGTTTTATTCAAGGCGAAATGTCAAGGGGTTCCCATTACAACCCAACCGTGTAAGGAACGCAAAATCAAGGAACATAACACCAGTATGACGGAAACTAGGGCGACAAGAATGGAACAAAACACCAGGCATAAGGCCGAGCCTTCCACCCTTTACCAAGTATATAGATACATTAATTAAATAAGAGATATTATGATATCCCAATAAATATCCATGTTCCAACATGGAACAAACTCCATCTTCACCTGCAACTAACAACGCTATAAGAGGAGCTGAGCAAAGCGGTAACATAGCCAAACAACGATTTGCTAGGAAAGGTGGATTAGAGGCTGGTCGTGGCAATATGGGAGGCATGATATAGCAAGTGGTAGGTATCGCAACATAGGCATAGCAATAGAGTGAGCAACTAGCAAGCAAAGATAGAAGTGATTTCGAGGGTATGGTCATCTTGCCCGAGATCCCGCAAGGAAGAAGAACGAGTCCATGAAGAAGACAAGCGGACGTAGTCGAACGAATCCTCACAAACGCGACATTATCGGAACCAACCCGAAGAAGCAACACAGGAAAGAAACACACAACATAGTAAACAACCAACACATGAACATGGCATGATGCACAATCAAGTATGATGCATGTCCGGTTTAACGATACATGGCATGTCAAAGTGCAACAACCAACACTACAAATTAAGTGGAGCTCAATATGCAATGAGTTGCATATTGACGGAACACCACATGTCTTTTTTAGTTCTCTCTCGTTTATGTACTCAACAAAATTAAATGTTGGTTAGCATGGCAAGAGGTGAAGCAAAAGAAAACTACCTATCTAGGCAAGTTTAAATGAGCCCGGAACAACAAGCAACAAGTCCGGAAGAACCTCATGAGCATATATTAGATTTGGTACTGTTCTGCTCTAAATCATATTTTAGACTTGTTAAATATGCAAAGTGATGACACCATGTTAAACTAGGCATTTTTCTACCCCATTTACATATCAAGTTTATTTAAAATGGAGCTACGGTTATTAAGTTATGAATTAAATCATTTTAGCATGGCAATTAAGCAAATTAAAGCAAACGTCATTTTAAACATGGTTGAAAGTTGGATATTATTAAACTAGATGAAATTCTAAGCATTTTACATATAAAGTTTGTTTTAATCCGATGCACGGTTTGTGAGTTATTATATGCATGTTGTGCAAGGTTTTTTTTTGTAAAACTGCCAGACTCCTGAAAGAAAAAAATCGCAGTGTCTAAAAAAATAGACTCTGGGCCGAATCTGTATAGGAAACCAAACAAAGGGAAAGGCCGAGGGCTGCTCACCCTGGGCCTTGGGCCCGTTGGCAAAGCAGGCCGGCCCACTCGGGTGCTGGATGGGTCGTGCCCCTGCCGATCCCACTCGATCGAGGCAGGGACGAGCGCAGTCAACGGGCACGTTCTCCTCGCTCGTTCACAAAGCAGAGGAAGCGGGGGAATGGTGGCACGGCTGGACGGTGGCAAAGCAACAGCGGAGGGCGGCGACAGAGAGGGACTTGCAGCAGCGGCTGGACGGACTTGGCACACGAGGAGAAACGGGAACGGCAGGATCTGGCCGGTCCTGGGAGACTGCGTTTGTTTCCTAAAGCTCCTGCAGGTTTCGGCGGTTCAGGAGAGCGACAACGTGAACTTGGCGCGTGAGGGAGGCAGGGGTTGCAGGCGCGGTTGAGGAAGGGGTGCCGGGAGGCAGCGGATCCGGCGAACTCGGTGGTGGCGCGACGAACTGAGGAGGCGACGGCCTCGGCTCCTGCAGCAAAACGACGGCGAGGCGGAGAAGTCAGCAGAGGCGCGGTGCGAGGAAAAGAAAGGGGTCATAGGCGGTGCAAATGAGCTCACCAGCGGGCGGTGAGGACGACGCGGAGGCGACCCTAGGTCGTAGGTGACCAGGGCGGCGCGACTCACCTCCATGGAGGGACGACCATGGCTGCTCTCCTATCCAGTACGAGAGAGAGAGAGAGATGAGCACGGGCAGCAGGTGAAAGAAAGAAAGAAGGAATGGGAGGGAGGAGGCGCGAGGCAGTTCCTTGTGGTGGCTGTTGCTGCTCCGGCCAGCAAACTCCGACGGAAAAACACCGGCGAGGAGGGGGTCTCGGGCGGCTGGGTTGGAGGAGAAGGCAATGTGGCGCTGGTTGATTGGATCGATCCGATCTGGGAGGATCCCGAGGTGGATGCGGGAGTGTGGCGGCAGCAGGTGAGGGAAAAATGGGACAACTCGCCTAAAATTTAGGGTTAGACCGAATATATATAGCCAGTGGTTTTTGGTAGGGGCTAGCTCGTCGCTCCGATCGAAATCGGAAGTTCAAGAAAAAAATAGGTAGGGAGTCCAAATAGGAAAAAGGAGATGTTTTGTAGATGTTTGGGGATGATCCGGACCCAACGGTGACGACTCCCCGGGTCGGGTTCGGGACAACTTTCGGACGCGCGCGAGGGGTTCGATGCACTGTGCAGAGAGGGTTTTCGGACCGTGCGATCGCATCGGACGGCTCCACACGCGAAGAGGGGTAGATGGATGGACTAGGTGGGCTGTGCAGAAGGCTCAGGCTGAGAGGAGAGAAGAGAGAGAGAGAAGCCCGGCGTCTGTTTCCGGAAACCGAAAACGTCCGATGTTAGACCGGCTATATTGCCGCTATAGTTATCCGCCGGGGCACCAAACGGGATCCGAACGCGATGAAATTTGACAGGCGGTCTACTGACAACAAAACAACACCGCACGCCAACTTTCATCCCATTCCGAAAACATTTTCTAGCCACTCGTAAAATAATATTTTGGATGTGCCGCGGGCACGTGCAAGTGTGTCTGGGCTCAGAACGGACAACGGAAGGAACTGGGAGACCGGGACAGATGCAAGTTTTGAAAACATGATGATGCAATGCACATGATGACATGATAAGATGCAACACGCAAGCAAATGACATGGCAACGACGACGAATAACTGGGAGACACCTGGTACATCGGTCTCGAGGCGTCACAACACTCCACCACTACGAGAGGATCTCGTCCCGAGATGTAGGATGGCACCGGAGGGAAATAGAAGAGAAAGAGAAGAGGTAAAAAAAGTTGCTTCTTTGACAAACGAGTGAAACCAAAGAACCTTGAAAGGTTAAACCATCTCGAGAAAGGATACAATGGAGATGAATGAAGTTGAAAACACTCCATTAGAAAAAAGGAACAAGGAACATTACGAGAAACTTTGAGGTTAAATGTCAAGATAGATATTGGAACCACTCCGGTTAAAACAAGATAGAGAAGGAATAAGAATGATATAATTTGGGCAGCACTCCGACTGTAAAATGGAAGGAATTGAAGATGAGCTTGGCAAGATGAGAGGATACTTGATGAAATCAACAACACATTGCCTCCGGAACTATTGAAAGAATGGCACAAGGGGTAAGAAGGATTTCAGACAGCACTTCGGTTGAGAAGGGATAGACAACTTGATAAGATGAGAGAACTTGAATGAAGGATATGACACTCCGGTTAAATGCATAAGCATGAAAAGAACATGATCTTTGACCAAATGAGATGATGGGTGAAAATAGCAACAACATCACAAAGCCTCCGGAAGAAATAAAAGAAAGAATTAAAAGAACGGAGAAGAAAACAAGATCTTCTACCTCAAATGAGCTTGAAAAAGCATCTTTAGGAGAAGGTTCGAACGGAGTTGTTGGGAAAACCAACAACGAAAAGAGTAAGCTTACAGTGGGCTTATGGGAAACAACTCAAAACTATGAGGTGAAATTCTGCCACTATGAAAACAAAAGATTGGATTGATATCACCAAGGAGACGAGAGACTATTTCACCAGGAGGATAAATGAAGAACTTGGATCATTTATAAGCACCGTAGATAGCAACAATCCTTAGGGAAAGCTTTAGGTGAAATATAACCCAAGATAACTCCAACGAAGTGATTGATGGATTAAGAAGAGCTCATGCTCGAAGAAATTGATGGGTTTAACTATCTCATTCTTGACAACTATTGAAACATGACACACGAAGGGAAATTGTCAAGAGTGACATCGCACCACCTCAAAAGATAAGGTAGAAAGAATTGCACTTCGGAACACAAGATGAAGAATGCTTCAGCTCCTCTTGGCGAACACTTCGAGAACGAATTAATTCCTTGATGAACCACCATGTTGAGCCTCCACGAAGAACTCCGGATAGAAAATGATAACATAAAAGAATTGAAGGTTTGAAGTAAACAGGATTGAAGCCTTGCAAGGTTAGATGGAGCTTCGCGATGATATAACCGAGAAAAACTTGGAACTCCGGAAAGAAAGATGAACAATTGATATCAAGAATTTTGATGAACCTCCGGAATAAGGAATTGAATTTACTCGATGAAACAAGAATAAGAATTACATTATGCTTATCCTTCACCAATTTAAATTGATGACAAGTAACGGATTTGGCATACTACTTATTCTCGTAGAAAGGATTAAGAAGAGATATCGCGCAAACTTTAGAAAATCTTCAACGAACCACCGATAGGATTTGGAAACAACGAATGAATTGATATGAAAACAAAGGAAGAAGAAACTAGAACAAACCACCGTAAGAACTGAAAAACGAACGAAGTAAAGGGGTGAATCACCAGTAAGAATTAGCAAATGAACGAAGATACATGAGAGAGTTTAGATATGAGAGAACGAAGAGATCATGAACTGATTAGAGGATATTTGATCGATGCATCGGTAAGATTTAGAGAAAAAGAGCTGAAACCTGAGAATGAATAATTCTGAGATGATGGCCTCTGGAGAATCAAACTGACAAGACTCCTGAAATGCTCCGGATGGGTGAAAATAATTCTCACAATTGAAAACAATTATGAGAGGATGGCAACAAGCTAGAATCACGAATCTTGAAGAGAATGGAGCAAGATATGGAGGAAAAACTCTTCTTTGGTCATTAAATGTTGAGAACGACGATGAGAAGCACCACCAAGAATTGTTGAGATACTCCGGGATGACGAATTTAAAGGTTGAACCAACGGTGATAAGAATTTGAAAGATCTTGGAGAAAGGCATTTGACTGATGATAACTCATTCTTACGTCAAACTATGAAAGATTTGAGAATAACTCCAGAAAGAATTTGAAGAGTCGGGTAAGATCCTGGAAAAAGACCTGTGGGTTAGGGCCCACTCAAAAGAAACACCGTTGAACGATTTAAACGAGAGATTGCGCCGGTAGAATTAAGTTGCTTGAATGAGATAACAATCTCGAAAGAGTTTGAACGAATGCAGAGTGGAAACACGAATCTTCGAGATATCTTGAACACTCCGAAACAATTGAATAGTGAGAAGAGGATGATTAAGAGGTGCACCGGCATAAGAAAGCACTTGAAACGAGGAAAGGATATGATCAACAAAGCTTGACTTGGATCCACTGGAGAAGAAAACGAGTGAAGAGTGACGAACTTGAGGCTTCCTTAGTATCTTCCTGAGAATCACCGGATAAAAATATTGACAGAAAAGAATGGAAAGACGTCCCATCAATAAAAGGATACTTGATTAAGAAATCTGAATCCTTGAAGTAAAAGGGTGGGAGGGCGGGAAAACAAAGGCAACTTGGGGACGAATGAAACAAACACCATTGAGAAGACTTAGAATTAATCTTGCGGATGGGGAGAATGATGGGATCATCTCAAAGAGAAGCGCACCGGTTGGAAATAGAATTGGGATGACAATCTCGATAAATAAGAAGGATTAGTATTCACAAAGAAGTGTGAGAACACCACTTAGGAAAGGTATGGAATCAACACTTGACTTCGAAGCAACTCGAATACCACAACTAAAAACAAAAACAAAGGATTGGCTTGCAAAATAAGCCGGAACAAACATATGATAGAGATTTCATCCGAAGTTTTTGGGGTGGGGCCCACATGGGCTGATCGTACAACACCATCATGTACAAGGTAGTGCACATGACATACGAAGCATCCCCGAGTCAGCATAGCCAAGGAATCTTTAAGACACAACGAGACCACTGTAAAACCAACCGTGGATAGGCGGAGCACTAGACGTCGAACCCCAATCTCATATCATGCATTTGTCGAAAAGATATCCTAAGAGCTACTTGAATTCCCACTTATAAACTCCCGAAACTTTCTGGTTATGCAATCAGGTGTTGGGGATACAGGGGAAGCATAATATCTCACCCAAAACTAACAAATCCTACATCCAGCTGTATCCATCCTTCAACACATAACCAAGACACCTTCGGAAATCATTTACCTCAACCTTCAAAAAGCATACGTTATATGAGTTATGGCAATACTCCCGAACTCCCGCCCCAGTACTGGGTGGCGTCGAGGTTATCTCACCAACAACTGCATAAAAGAGATTTTCGATGTCGGGGAAACTCAGGTATTCCAGAACTGCAACGATAGAATTGTGACGACAACACGTCGGAGCGCAACTCCCTGGGACACTGCCACAACCCCTAAATGTCAGGAGGCACCAAGAACAATGCATGATCCTCAAAAAATTTGTGAAATTTGACGAGAGAAGAGTCAAAACTCTACATCAGGAGGCCTCACCAGAGTGACGAAGGGACTGAGGAGTAAAAAGAATCCTACTCTCCGATATATTTAATCTTATAATACTCAAAACATTTTTCTATACTCAACAACGCCAGTGATTCGATCATGCAGGGGGCTCCTAAGTCGGGGAAGGCTCTGGTTACCAACTTGTAACACCCACGATGCGGCTATATCTCCCACGTGTCGGAGCATGACTTAGAGGCATAACCGCATTGTAGGCATGTCGCAAGAGGTGTAATCTTTACACATCCCATGTACTGAATAAGAAAGGGATAAAGAGTTGGCTTACAATCACCACTTCACACAATACATAAATATAGCATTACAACATCCAGAATACAATCACGGTCTGACTATAGAACCAAAATAAAAGAAGACCATCCCTAATGCTAGATCCCCGATCGCCCCGACTGGGCTCCACTACTGATCAAATGGAAAACGAGACAACACAACGAACACGATCTTCATCAAGCTCCCACTTGAGCTGGGTTGCTTCACCTGCACTGGTATCATCAGCACCTGCAACTGGTTTTGGAAGTAATCTGTGAGCCACGGGGACTCAGCAATCTCACACCCTCGCGATCAAGACTATTTAAGCTTATGGGTAGGAAAAGGTAGTGAGGTGGAGCTGCAGGAAGCACTAGCATATATGGTGGCTAACTTACGCAAATGAGAGCGAGAAGAGAAGCAATGCACGGTCATGAACTAGAAGTGATCAATAAGTGATCCTGAAACTACTTACATTCAAGCATAACACAAGAACCGTGTTCACTTCCCGGACTCCGTCGGAAGAGACCATCACGGCTACACACGTAGTTGATGCATTTTAATTAAGTTAGGTTTCAAGTTTTCTACAACCGGATATTAACAAATTCACATCTTCCCATAACCGCGGGCACGGCTTTTGAAAGTTCAAACCCTGCAGGGGTGTCCCAACTTAGCCCATCACAAGCTCTCACGGTCAATGAAGGATATTCCTTCTCCCAGGAAGACCCGATCAGGCTTGGAATCCCGGTTACAAGACATTTCGACAATGGTAAAACAAGACCAGCAAAGCCGCCCGATGCACCAACATCCCGATAGGAGCTGCACATATCTCGTTCTCACGGCAACACCGGATAGGTTAAGCTACGAGTAAAACCATCCCTCGAGTTTCCCCAAGGTGGCGCCGCAAGCTGCCCGGTTCGGACCAACATTTGGACAAGCACTGGCCGGGGGGGTTAAAATAAAGATGACCCTCGGGAGAGCGACTCCCAAGGGAAAAGTAGGTGGTGGTGAGGCAAAAGGTAAAACCAAGGTTGGGCCTTGCTGGAGGAGTTTTATTCAAGGCGAACTGTCAAGGGGTTCCCATTATAACCCAACCGTGTAAGGAATGCAAAATCAAGGAACATAACACCGGTGTCGGTGTCAAAACCGGCGGATCTCGGGTAGGGGGTCCCGAACTGTGCGTCTAGGAGGATGGTAACAGGAGGCGGGTGACACGATGTTTACCCAGGTTCGGGCCCTCTTGATGGAGGTAATACCCTACGTCCTACTTGATTGTTCTTGATAATATGGGTAGTATAAGAGTTGATCTACCACGAGATCAAAGAGGCTAAACCCTAGAAGCTAGCCTATGGTATGATTGTTGTTGTTGGTCCTACGGACTAAACCCTCCGGTTTATATAGACACCGGAGGGGGCTAGGGTTACACAGAGTCGGTTACAAGGAAGGAGATCTACATATCCGTACTGCCAAGCTTGCCTTCCACGCCAAGGAGAGTCCCATCCGGACACGGGACGAAGTCTTCAATCTTGTATCTTCATAGTCCAACAGTCCGGCCAAAGGATATAATCCGGCTGTCCGGATACCCCCTAATCCAGGACTCTCTCAGTAGCCCCTGAACCAGGCTTCAATGACGATGAGTCCGGCGCGCAGATTGTCTTCGGCATTGCAAGGCGGGTTCCTCCTACGAATACTTCATAGTAGATTTTGAACACGAGGATCGTGTCCGGCTCTGCAAAACAAGTTCCACATACAACGGTAGAGAGAATAATATTTTCACAAATCTAATCTGCCGACGCATTCCGCAGTGTGACATCACACCACAGCCAGGTCACCATTCGAATCGTTTCTCACAACCAACCTCAGCGTGTTTCGCGAGGCAGTTTCCTTGGCACGTCTTGTCGAAGCAGAGATCGTGTCCCCTTATTACGGGATTCCCATCAATACGGACATGGGTAACCCAACCGCGCCATCAATTACGGCGCTTGGGGGATAAGCGAGTTTTACCAGGCTGGTGGGGGTGCATAGTTTCGTCCGCCCTTATAAAGGGATAAGGGTTCACCTTTTTCTACCCACGCCTTCTTCCTCCTTGCTCATCCATTCTCGCGCACTCGAGCTCCAGCGCCCAAGTCCACATCCTTCTCCTCAACCCTCTCCAAACATGTCCGGAGCGGGAGGCAAGTGGATGGTCTCCTCTGTTACGGAGGGAGACATCAAAAAGCTGCGCGGGGCCGGATACTTAGCCGCGGATATTGCGCATCGGATGCCAACCACGGGGCAGATCGTCCCTGCCCCGGAACCTTACCAAAGGGTGGTTTTCCTCACCCACTTCGTCCGCGGACCGGGGTTTCCCCTCCATCCATTCGTCCGCGGCCTTATGTTCTATTATGGGCTAGACTTCCATGATCTAGCTTCGAATTTCATCCTCAACATCTCGGCATTCATCGTCGTGTGCGAGGCTTTCCTCCGTGTCCGGCCCCACTTCGGCCTGTGGCTGAAGACCTTCAATGTCAAACCAAAGGTAGTAGGCGGCCAACAAGCGGAATGCGGCGGAGCCATGGTGGGCAAAATGCCCAACGTTACATGGCTCGATGGCTCCTACATGGAGACCATAAAGGGGTGGCAATCGGGGTGGTTCTACATCACCGAGCCACGCGACACCAACTGGGCGGCGACCCCCGAGTTTCGATCCGGAATCCCCACGCGGCTCACTTCCTGGAAGGAGAAGGGCCTGTCCTGGGGCTCATCGGTGGAGCTGGACGGACTCCAGAAGTGTATCTGAAACATGATAGGCAAGAAACTCAAGCTTGTCAACATAGTCCAGGTCATGCTCTTCCGCCGGATCCTCCCGTGTCAACAACGGGCTTTCAACTTATGGGAGTTCGACCCGGCCCAGCACCAGACTCTACACGAGCTCTTCGACACGACGCATAAGGACGTCTAGAAGGTGCTATTCAAGGGCGCCGAGGTCCCCCTCCCCTTAACGAGGACCGCGGGCTAAGCGCAACGCGCCCTGCGAATCCGGTAAGTTCTGTACATCTCGTTGGGTATTTATTTTCCATAGTTTAACCATGTGCGGGATCTGAACTCCCATGCCTTTGACAGGACTGGGTGGAGACATCGGAGCGGATTGACTGCTCGGCCCCTCTGCCCGAAGACCCTGGAGATGCTCTCCTGACAGAGATGCGGACCCTGGCTCCTTATGAGGTGTCGGAGAAGAAGATCAAGAAGAAGGCCACGGGAACCCGAAAGAGTTCCCGGCGCCAGGTGGTATTGGACTCATCGTCTGATAATTCCGTGACACACTCGTCCGATGAAAACGAGGAGGAGGAAGATGAAGATTCTCCCCCTCCAGCCGAGGGAGACAAGAAAAGGAAGGCCGCCCCAACCGGGGAGGCTGGAGGGTCCAAGAAGGAAAGGACTCTCCTTCAAGACTGTTCCACCACCGCCGCCGACAGCGAAGACGAGTGGTTACTCAGGGCCAAGCCCCTGGCGAAGTCATAAGTATTCGGATACCAGAGTAACTCATAGCATACTTTTATTGCACTGCTTCTCCTAACGTCGAATATGATCATGCAGTCCGCCCCCGAGCCCGTATCGACGTATCCTGGTCAAATGGTTCCTTGGACTCGTTGGATATGAAAAGCGATTCACTTCCAACCGCCTCCTCTCAAGGGGCACCGAACCGAGGGGACGTAGTCCTGGAGGCGCCTCAAGGCGACCTTCCGGACTCCAGGCACAAAGGGAGCAAGACTCCCAAGGGCTCCAAGTTCAGCCCTCAACCGAACACCGCGCCGGAACCTCCAGTGGTTCCGGACTCCGGCAGGCGGCCCCCAGCCAAGAGGGGCAAGCCGCCCGTGCCGATGACCTCTGTCTATCCAGAGGCACCGGAAAACCTGCTGGGAGCGCTTCGCGGCGCTTCCATCGACGAAGAGCACCGCACTATTATGAGCGTGGTGATCAAGAAGGTTCAGTCCGCCAAGAGCGGACTGACTGAAGCCTGTGCCAGCCTTCTAACAGGCTTTGAGGTAAGTATTTAAAATATAGGAAAATATTACCGCATAGACAGTAGCCCCTGATGCTCTGTTTGGTGTTCACAAAGAAAAGCCAAATAGAGGATCAAATAATATCTGCAGGAGTCTAATACAAGTATGTCTATATGCATATGCAGGCTTCGCTGCTGACCTCTGCCGCACTGACTGCGAAGGTCGCCGCACTGAATCAGAACCTCGGGCAGTCCGAGAAAGAGCTCGGCCTTGCCAAGAGGCAGCTCGAGGAGAACAAAGGTAAGTAATACCTTGTGTGTGTAATATATATATATATATATATATATATATATATATATATATATATATATA
>NC_041386.1:563894290-563900045 GCF_002162155.2 Triticum dicoccoides
TCCGGCCGCCGCCCCACACGTTCTCCCTCGGCTCCGGCCGCCGCCCCCACCTTCTCCCTCGGCTCCGACCGCCACCCCCACCTTCTCCCTCGGATCCGGCCGCCGCTCCCCACCTTCTCCCTCGGATCCGGTCACCGCCCCGCACTCCAACACAGATCGAGCTGTCACTGTTGCGTTGGCCCAGATTGTGCCACCCAAAACCATCCATCGCCACCAGGGCCACCCGAACGACGTCCTCCCCGCGTCGCCGCTATCTCTCCTTTCTCCGCCTTGCTCCAGCCAAGCACCTCCTGACCTCCATTGATGTTCAGCACTTCGCCCAGTTCATCCCATGGCGGCTGCGCTCGTGGCCGAGCTCACTCCAATCCCTTCACCATGCTACCTCCTTACGCTGGTGAGGCTTCATCGCTGCAACGCCCCGGCCGTTCACTGTCGCCACCCCGGGCTGTTCAACAAGACGGCGCCAAGTCGTTCAACGCTGCAACTCAGGAGTCTGCCTCCTTTGACAGCTCCTGATCTCCGGAACAGCCATGGCTCCCTGCCAGCACAAATCACCGTCGACGACCTCCTTTGACAGCTTGCTTCTGAGGCCCACCAGACCCACACAGACAATGCTGGCCGTCCATAGCCACCACCACAGGCTGTTCACACTCAGCACTCATGGCCATTCTCAAAACCATCCCAAAGTGTAGATCGTGCATGAGGACATGGCCGAGGTATGTGCTTGCCCGTGTCAAGTGCTTCGTGACAGGCTTTCACCAAAATTTTATCTCTGTGCTCAGTTCTAACATGGAAATAATTTTCAATTGCAGGCGGAGGCAGCAAGGAGCTAAGCAATCCAGTAGATTTTATTGATTGAAGGTGTTCACATTTACTGTAATTTTCAGTTCACATTTTCCGTGGTTTTCAGTTCTGCGTCTGATAGAATATCTCATGTTATAACTTATAAAAATGTCTAGATGCAAGGAACAAAATTTCTGGCCAACTTTTGCTTTTGCTTTGATCTATATATTCTTAATCACTATTGTCAAATCATTCTCAAGGGAAAAGCATGCTTGTGTCAATGAATCCACGTAGTCTGCCTCGCCTCTCAATCGCAAGTGAGCGTCAGTTCATGTGTGTTGTTCTAGTCAGTCCGTGTGTTTGTGTGTGTGTTCTCATTAGTCACTCGCCTCTCAGTCCGTCTCTCGACAGATACCTAGTGTCGCCTTGTGTATTTTCATCAGTTCATGTGTGTTTGTTCTTGGCACACATTAGCCTGGTACTTGGATTAGAAAAAATCTCCACATCATGTTTGCCTGAATTATTCTAGTGTGGTGTCCCAATCCAAGCATACTTCAGTTCAAGAAAAATCTCGAGACAAGTTCAGAGTAGTTCGCACTAAAGGTTTGATCCTTTTTTATTTGTTTGTTTTTGTTCAGAAAAGCTCCATGGCGTTTCTTGGGATGTAGCATGCCCCTACAAAAAACTGTAAGTTTGAATTAGGAATGATAAATTCAGCCAAAATTAAAACTGTTAAAAAACATACTGATTGTATGTGTTTCCATATTGAACCGCGGACGTCACACCAGATCGATGCCTTCATCTATGCTTGTATCCTTTTTTTAGTTCACTTTGTTAGGTTTTTTCAGCTCACATTATAGCTTTTTTCAGTTCAATGAATTCCAAAAAAGAACAAACTACGGCTAGGTGATGATTCATTAGTTTACATTTCTTCTAATAGTTTGCTACATGGAACAAAAAGGTGGTACAATGATGATTCAACTTAGGCGGGCTCTCAAACTCATGGACAAAATAACTAACAAAAATGTAGCTGCACTATACATTCTCTCTAGTTTCAGACATTTTGGTAACTCTTGTCAACTACATATGTTAAAAACATGTGCCAAAAGAGGCTTAGCTGCATGTCCCAACTGAGTACAATTCCACAACAGGAGCTGCAGTAGTTCATTAGTACATATCCACCTACAGTCCTGGTGGTCGCCTTGGCCGCCCTGGGCCATGAGCTCATCTGCCATGGCTACTGGCAGCTGTCCAAGTGGAACACGGACAAATACTGCAACTAGAATCGCGGCCACCATCTTCACAAAGTAGGCCTTTTCAGTTCATTGTAGGTTGTTTTCTTTCTCTCTTTGCTTAGCACAAAATTGCGCAATTGCCTAGCAGAAATAAAACTTGTTCGTATACATGGGTAGGTTCATGAAAATTCGTAGTAGTAGTTCGGTGAAAGGATTCACATTAGTTCAAACATTTTTGAATGTTCAGTAAAATTTCAAATAGACCAGAGGCTTTCACCTCATCCGAAAAATCCTAAAGCAACAATACAATGATAGAAAAAAATCAGTTCAAAAAAATATGTTGGAGGTTTGTCGGGATGAGAGAAAAACATTACTTCAATTTTTCCGTACCATCGCTTTTATTGCTAAATGATTTAGACACTTGTTTTCTTGATGCCATCAGGTATTTGCTTAAGTACTTCAGCTCAACAAAAAGCTCCAGAAAAGTTCAGAGTTTGTTTCCATAAAAGCTCCATGGTGTTTCTTCGGCTAAAACATCCATGCATCCAAGTCGAGCTCTAACCACAGTCCAAGTGGAACTGCGACCACCATCTTCACCCAGTGCTGCACCCATTGAGCACCCACACAGTGAGAACGCCATCTCATTTTTCTTTGAACATTTTCTCAGCTGCAAGTAATAGTTCAGAGTTTGCTTTTTCACTATGTATACACTTCATTATAGTTAACCATTGGTCCATTTCTCAGCTGCAAGTAAAAATGATCTTGCACTTCATTATAATGCCCTCCTCCTTTGTTTCTCTTCCTCTCTAAATCTCATTTGTCACTAATTTATTTTCTCTCCGAATGCAGCACGAGGGAGGTTGGAGCGACTGCAGACCGGTGACGAGAACCACTTCAGTTATGTTGTTTGTGTATTGGAAGTACGTATCCTCTATCCAGGCAGGAGGTAGAGGTAGTTTCTCCCCTAATGTAGACCTACAAGTAATAATTCACCTATCTAAATCTGATTTCACTCACTTATGTTACTATGTACTTTCTAGCACACAAGATGGTGTGTTAATCTCTATGAGAGCATAGGATGTCTAAATGCAGAAGTAGTTCCATAAAATGTCATTGTGTTAAAAAATGCACAAACTACTCTATTTTTGGGTACCTCACGACAGTGTGTAGCTCGTGTATTTCTTCTGAATACTGATGCATGATGTTCTTTGGTACATGTTTTCAGTACGAGTTTGGAAGGGCAGGAAGTTCTACTGCTGGCAAAACATACACTCTGTACAAAACAAAAACACACTAGGTCTACCAGTTCACTGTGTATTTATATTATCAGTTCATAAATAAGCACATATAGAAGTTCAATTTGTGTTATTGAACCAGTTCGGTTCATCGGTTTCATATTGTATGACAATTTGCTACATGGGGGATTTTTGCATCAGTTCGGCAAAAAGGTGTACAATAGTTCAAACTCTGAGAGCTATTAAGTTTTACTTTTTTAGAATGGGAGTTGTATGTTTACTCTCTGCCTGTACAATGCATTTTGTATTCCTGGTCGTCGTAGTTTTTTTTGTTAATAAAAATGAATTTATGTATTCTGTTAATCATTCCTCCACTTCCACCAGAAGAAAAGTGATTTAGACTCTTTATTGCAATTAGTTAGGTGACTATCTTAGTTCAACGAGTTAACCGTATCGATTCACTTTTCTTGCTTCCAGGGCCAACGACGGTCGCCGCTCCTCGACCCTATTCCCGTTCGTCTGATGGTGCTCTTGTTTCAGGGCCGGGGGAGAAGGCAGAACCTCTAGGTGCATGATGGAAAAAATTGCAAGTTCTTGTTTAGATGTCCAGGATACCCTTCTCTCATTTCATTTATGTTCAGGATAGCAGGTGCATGATGGAAAATTGTGTATCATGTAGTTCTTGTTTAGATGTCGTGCAAGTTCAAAAATTGTCGATTTTGCCACTAGAGAGAACACGTTGGTTGCATTGTGTTTTCCAGTGTGACGTCCCTTGGTATGTTAGGAGTATTGTTATTGTTGCTCTGCATGCAAATGACTTAGCTTGTCCTACTAAGATGAGGATGCTTGTGCGTGAGTCTTGAAATTTAAGAGGTCAGGGGAGATGAATAATTTCTGTCATATGAAAGTACAAAAAGGTTTGAATTAAAAGTATTGATCTGTACGAGTTAAAAACGGGGATCAGTTCAGAATAAAAAGAAATTTCTAAGATGAGGATGTTTGTGCTAATTTCCGTCCTTTGAAAGTACAAAAAGGTTTGAATTAAAAATATTGATCAGTACGAGTTAAAAATGGCAATCAGTTTGGAATAAAAAGAAATTGTCAGTTTGAATTAAAAAGGAAACACACATAGAAATTCAAGTATACAAATTTGGTGCCAATAAAGTTCGCATCAGTTTGAGAGGCACGGAAAATAAATTTTGGTGCCAATTAAGTTTGAGGAAAAAAACTACGCGCGATGAAGCACTGGCGCGCGTGGTCTGCCGCCACCAAGCACCGGCGTGCGACCCCGACACCGCCTCCCTCCATGAAGCATCAGCGCGCGATCCCGTCACCTACCTTTGGTACGCTGTCACGCCTCCCCTAGGACCTAGGCTGCCCCCGACAAGTCGCAAAATGAGAGAAGTTCAGAACAACGTTGTCAAAAATATGTTGAGTTAAAAAAGGAAACAAAACAAACACATTTTCTTTTTAAATAAAATATCATTCAGTTCGATGATACAAACCATACAAGTACAGGGGCGACGATACAGTAAACCGTTGAAAACTTACGAGAAAAATATTACCAAAAAAACAGAGCAAAGTCTAGTTAGTGAAAACACGCTTAGTACAAACCCATGCAAGCATCAGTACAAGAACCCTTTTTCGGAACCATTCAAAATTTATCTACAAAAAATAGCTCAGTACAAACATACATATATATCAGTACGACTACTCTATTTTTCACACGAGAAAGCAGCAGGATCCGTCATGCCGTATTCAAAATTACTCTTAAACAGTTGCGAAGTAGAGAAAACGTTCAACATGACTAAGTTTCACATTTTCGATAGCTATCCAACGGTATATTATTTGCCATATTTCGACAAACTTTTTAAAAATACCGCGTTCAAAATCAAATTTGACCGTATTCGAATTAATTTTTAAACCGTAAGGAATTAGAAAAACATTTCTATATGAAAAACTTGCGCATTTTACATAGATTTCCAACGCCGTATCATTTGCGTCAATCCGACAAACTGTTTGCAAAAAATTGTGAAAATACGTTTCACCCAAAATTTCACCGTTTTTCAAATTACTTTTAAATTATATAGAATTAGAAAAAACAATACATATATGGAAGATGCGGATTTTCACCAGCTTTCCAATGCCATCTTATTGGCTCAATTCCGACAAACCGTTTGAAAATTCAGTCCAAAATACGATTCACGTTTTCGGTTTTGAAAAAAATGGGTTTTTCAAAACTGCTCTTAAACCATAATGATTTTGCAAAAACATTCAATATACTTGAAATATGGTTGTCAAGTGCTTTCCAACGATATATTACACGCCATGTTCCGACAAAAAAATTACAAAAAGTTTTTGAACTAAAGAAGACGATATGTTAAACACAACTGAAAGCATGAGTTCAACCGCTTCGAAAACATCAGTACAACCACCTGAAACCGTCAGTTCAAAAAGGATAACAGAATAATATTCTATTACGCGTAACAGAATAGCCCATAT
>NC_041386.1:563900504-563994307 GCF_002162155.2 Triticum dicoccoides
AGGATCGTCATGGATGTGCCAGGGGCCATGACCGAAGTGGCGATCCTAAAGCAAGCGTTGTCCGAGGCCGAAAACAAAGTGGCCGAGAAGTGTACTGAGCGGGAGAAACAAGAGGCACGGGTGGGCGAGGTGCAGCAAGAGCTCCAGGCTCTCGTGAAGAAGCACGAGACTTTGGAGTTTGACTCAAAGATGCGAGAGTCCGAGCTTGCCGCGGCCCTCGAGAGCACAAAGAATGCCAAGGCTGAAGCCCAAAAGGCCCTCCAGGAAATTGAGGCGATGAGGAAGATAGCGGCGGGTAAGGCATTCATTATGCAAAGCAAGCATGTGAAAGTAAATTACTTGTTACTTACCAGAGTCCGGAGCTCTCCAGGAGCATTCGCAGATTTGCCCGCAGCGTGTCGGATGCTGCAAAGTACTACCAGGCCGAGGAGGGAAGCTTGACACAGAAGTTGTTCTGGTCTCAGTATACTGGGACCGAACACTCGATGCCTGTGAGCGACCAGCTGAAGCAACTGGTCGAGCTGCACAAGGCGGCCGAACAGGCCATGAGGGGCCTTATAGTCCGGATGTGGCCTGGCGACTCCCTTCCCAACAGCTACTTCGGCCTGGTGAGGCGGCTTGTGGATGCCAGCCCACGGCTGGAAGTCATAAAGCGGTCCGTCTGCATCGAAGGTGCACGTCGGGCTTTTGCCCGTGCAAAGGTGCACTGGGCCAAGATGGACACCGAGAAGCCGGTGAAGGAGGGGCCGCCGCAGGGCAAGGAGCATCGCCCCCCTGAAATGTATTATGAGGGTGTCCTGAAGGGTGCCCGTCTTGTGGCGGACTAGTGTGCGAAGGATGTAATTTTTGAATGAACTTGCTCGTGTGATCCTGTATTATGAAAACTTGTTCATGTGCGCTATGCAACGCTTGTTTGAATTTAAAATATTACCTTCTGTGTGGTTGTTTATCAAATCTGAGAGATGGCCAGTCGTTGGCTTCTGCCCCCATGCCACGAGTGCTGGGGTGTTCGGGATGAATCTGAGCACTCTTTTTCCCGTTGTTGGGTCCTTCGAGGGAGGTGCTCAGCACAATGAACAAGGCAATCAGACTATAATGCTTTATCACTCTCACCTAGCCATAGAAGTCTACAATTTTAAATTTTGGCAAAGCCCCTAGTATTCGGAAGGCCGAATTCGGGGCGCTATACACGCCTAAGCCGGAAAAAGCCGACTCCTCGCCCTAAGTGGCATAAGTCTTTAGGGAGTCAAGACCTCTCGAACAGCGACCAACTCTCGCCTTATCATGACAGTTAGTTTTAGCTTTCTCTACTGAGGTGCTTGCCCAGATGAACCGGGGCACAATCGCAGTAGTTCTCCCAATGCTACCTTAGCTGATATAGCGGAACGTAAGGTACCAAAACATGGGAGTCGGGCAAACCCAACTATTGACCCAAGACATGATTCGGAGCTGATGCATATAACGCTATAAGTTCGGGGTGCCGCACTGTGGAAAGTGTTCGGACTTCTCACGTCATATTATGGGGTACGCTTAAGCCCCTGGCGTATTGGCCATACCAGAGTGTATGGGTGTTGAATGTCATGAATGAACATATATAGAAAAGAATAGAGAATGCAGTAATAGTCTAGTGCTATGCATTGCTTATTCAAAAAGGTGCGTCGAAGTAGAATGATACAAGTAGTGCGGTAAGAAAAAAGTAGGACTATTTGACATGTCCCCTCCAAGGGCAAGCTGAGGAATGGTATTTAAAGCAGGTATTTCACTCGTTATCACAGACCACCTAGGAGTTCCATGGCGCGACGTAGCTTTCTGCCTCCTTGGTTGTTGTATCATGTATCCAGCAATCGTACTGCCGTACGGGGTTTCCAGTGAGTAAAGTCCTGAAAGAGAGAAAAAATAACAAAGCGGGAAGCCCCTAGTGCGGTTGAGTCGCGTTTTGGGGCGTGCCATAGTCGTGCCCCCTCCCCCCACCTATGCCCATGGTATTTTCAATGCATAATTATGTACGCGTGGCACGGATTTCACCGTTTGGCTGGGACTGGGGTGAGGGCCGCATTGCTATGTGAGCTCGGAACGTGCCAAGCGGTCTTGTTGCAGATTACTCCGGGCGCGTTTGGTGGTGTCCGGGTGTTTAATCACCGAACTGGTGGATTGCCTGAAGAGGCTGCTTTGTGCTTCTGCTGCGAGGGCCGCAGTGTGCTCCTCTATGCGGAGAGAGCGCTCTGTGTTTCCATTGACTGTGATGACCCCCCGAGGTCCTGGCATCTTGAGCTTGAGGTGTGCATAATGCGGTACCGCATTGAATCTCGCAAATGCGGTTCGCCCGAGTAGTGCATGATAGCCACTGCGGAACGGGACTAAATCGAAGATTAACTCCTCGCTTCGGAAGTTATCCGGTGATCCGAAAACCACTTCCAGTGTGACTCAGCCTGTGCAATGGGCCTCTACACCTGGTATGACTCCTTTGAAGGTCGTTTTTGTGGGTTTGATCCTTGAGGGGTCTATACCCATTTTGCGCACAGTGTCCTAATAAAGCAGGTTCAAGTTGATGCCGCCGTCCATAAGGACTCGAGTGATGTGAAATCCGTCGATGATTGGGTCTAGGACCAGTGCGGTGAATCCGCCATGACGGATACTAGTGGGGTGGTCCCTGCGATCGAAGGTGATCGGACAGGAGGACCATGGGTTGAACTTTGGGGTGACTGGCTCCAACGCATATACATCCCTTAGCGCATGCTTGCACTCCCTCTTGGGGATGTGGGTTGCGTATATCATGTTCACCGTCCGCACTTGTGGGGGGAACCTCTTTTGTCCTTCGGTGTTCGGCGGCCGGGGCTCCTCCTCGTCATCGCTATGTAACCCTTTATCTTTGTTTTCGACATTTAACTTGTCGGCCTGCTTGAACACCCAACATTCCTTGTTGGTGTGGTTGGCTGGCTTGTCGGGGGTGCCGTGTATTTGACACGAGCGATCGAGTATACGATCCCAACTGGACGGGCCCGGAGTGCTTCTTTTGAATGGCTTTTTCCGCTGACCAGGTTTAGAGCCTCTGAATCCGGCATTGATTGTCGTATCCTCGGTATTGTCGTTGTTGATGCGGCGCTTGTGTTTGTTGCGACGTGACCTGCCATTGCTATCCTTGGTAACCGAAGTACCATGGTTTTTTGATATGTTATTGCTTCGAGCCAGCCAGCTGTCCTCTCCCGCGCAAAGCGGGTCATGAGTGTCGTGAGGGCTGCTATAGATTTCGGCTTTTCCTGGCCAAGGTGCCGGGCGAGCCACTCGTCGCGGATGTTGTGCTTAAAAGCTGCTAGGGCCTCTACATCCGGACAGTCGATGATTTGATTTTTGTTTGTCAGGAACCGTGTCCAGAATTGCCTGGCCGATTCCTCTGGCTGCTGAATTATGTGGCTCAAGTCATCGGCATCTGGTGGTCGCACATAAGTGCCCTGGAAGTCGTCGAGGAATGCGGCTTCCAGATCTTCCCAACAGCCAATGGATTCTGCTGGCAGGCTGTTGAGCCAATGCGAGCTGGTCCTTTGAGTTTGAGTGGGAGGTATTTGATGGCATGTAGATCGTCACCGCAGGCCATGTGGATGTGTAGCAGGAAGTCCTCAATCCATACCGCAGGATCTATTGTACCGTCGTAGGATTCGATATTTACGGGTTTGAAACCCTCTGGGATTTGGTGATCCATTACTTCGTCTGTGAAGCATAGGGGGTGTGCGGCGCCTCTGTACTGGGCTATATCTCGAAGCAGCTCAAATGAGTCTTGTCCGCTGTGTTCGGCCCGGCCGGATTTACTTTTATTGTATCCGGCGTGACGGTTATCGTCTTGCATAGTGGCGCGCCCTTGTGATCCGTAGATCGATCTTGCGTGTTTTGCTTTGTCCTCCAATACGTCTCGCAGGTCTAGTGTGTTTCCCCATGCCTTGACAATTTTATTTGAGTGGCCTCGGGGTGCGGGCTGAGCTTTTGGCTGAAATGCCTCTCTGTCGGGGCCACGAGGTGGCCGATCAGCCGCGTCATACGCTGGAGATGTAGGTTTTAATGCTTCCTCCTCCAGTCGGGGTAGCAACCTGCGCTTTGGGTAACTCTTGTAGGGGCGTTCGAGTTCATATTCCTCGGTCGCAAGGACTTCAGTCCATCTGTCAGCTAGCAAATCTTGATCAACTTGAAGCTGCTGTTCCTTTTTCTTAAGGCTATTTGTTGTGGCTATAAGCCGGCACTTGAAGCGCTCTTGCTCGACGGGATCCTCAGGCATGAAAAATTCGTCATCGTCGAGGCTTGCCTCGTCTTCGGAGGGAGGCATGTAATTATCATCCTTCGCCTCTCCATCTGCTGCTCTCTCGGGAGGGCTGGCTTCTCCATCCTCCTGCTCTAAATCTTGCTGGAGGGGATTGTCGTCATCTTCAGCACTGTCCGAGTGCTATTATCTCCTGTGCCGTTATCACCGCTTTTGATTTGGTGAGACTTAGAGCGGCGCCGATGTCGTCGGCGCTTGGGTTGTTTCTTGGAGGGGTCATCCTCCGCTGTCCCGTCGCCATTGCCTTCTTTGGGTGTGTCCACCATATATATATATATATCATATGATGAGGTGGTTGTCCAGTGCCCTGTGGGCAGTGGTTCTTATTCGTCTCCTGCATCGTCGTCCATACCGTCGATGTCTTCGGAGTCGAAGTCGAGCATGTTGGTCAAATTGTCGACAGTGGATACTAAGTGGGTGGTGGGTGGGCGGCGAATTTCTTCATCATCCGCATCCCGATCCCGTCGGACATAGTTCGGCCAGGACTCTCCTGACAAGGAGAGAGACCTTAATGAGTTTAGTATGTCGCCGAAGGGCGAGTGCTGAAAGATATCCGCGGAGGTGAACTCCATGATCGGCGCCTAGTCGGATTCGATAGGCACGGGTGCAGGCGGTTCGGAGTCTGTGGCCAGGGAAGAATCCGGCAGTTTGGCGTCATGGCTCTCGTGAAGGGTAAGGTCGATACTCGACTCGATCGCCGCTGAGAATGCGGCCTCCGTGGCAGGGTCTATCCACCCATCCATGGATGGCGCAATTGGCTCCGAATTGAGGGTCGGAGCGGTTGCCGGTGCGGTCTCCTGAACACTGTCCGATGGTAGAGCTAAATCATGCTCATCGTGACCGTGCGGCGCACTCGGCAGGGGCTCGAATCCATCGAAGATCAAGTCTCCGTGGATGTCGGCCGTGTAGTTTAAGCTTCCAAACCTGACCCGGTGGCCAGGGGCGTAACTCTCGATCTGCTCCAGATGGCCAAGCGAGTTGGCCCGCAGTGCGAAGCCACCGAATACAAAGATCTGTCCGGGGAGAAAAGTCTCACCCTGGACTGCATCGCTATCGATGATCGAAGGAGGCATCAGCCTAACGATGATGACACAGAGGAACTCTCAATGAAAGCACCAATGTCGTTGTCAAAATCGACGGATCTCAGGTAAGGGGTCCCGAACTGTGCGTCTAGGCGGATGGTAACAGGAGGCGGGTGACAAGATATTTACCCAGGTTCGGGCCCTCTTGATGGAGGTAATACCCTATGTCCTGCTTGATTGTTCTTGATAATATGAGTAGTACAAGAGTTGATCTACCACGAGATTGAAGAGGCTAAACCCCAGAAGCTAGCCTATGGTATGATTGTTGTTGTTGGTCCTATGGACTAAACCCTCCGGTTTATATAGACACCGGAGGGGGCTAGAATTACACAGAGTCGGTTACAAAGAAGGAGATCTACATATCCGTACTGCCAAGCTTGCCTTCCACGCCAAGGAGAGTCCCATCTGGACACGGGACGAAGTCTTCAATCTTGTATCTTCATAGTCCAACGGTCCAGCCAAAGGATATAATCCGGCTGTCCAGATACCCCCTAATCCAGGACTCCCTCAACCGGTATGACGGAAACTAGGGCGGCAAGAGTGAAACAAAACACCAGGCATAAGGCCGACCCTTCCACCCTTTACTAAGTATATAGATGCATTAATTAAATAAGAGATATTGTGATATCCCAACAAATATCCTTGTTCCAATATGGAACAAACTCCATCTTCACCTGCAACTAACAATGCTATAAGAGGGGTTGAGCAAAGCGGTAACATAGCCAAACAACGGTTTGCTAGGAAAGGTGGGTTAGAGGTTGGTCGTGGCAATATGGGAGGCATGATATAGCAAGTGGTAGGTATCGCAGCATAGGCATAGCAATAGAGTGAAAAACTAGCAAGCAAAGATAGAAGTGATTTCGAGGGTATGGCCATCTTGCCTAAGATCCCGCAAGGAAGAAGAATGAGTCCATGAAGAAGACAAGCGGACGTAGTCAAACGAATCATCACAAACGCAACGTTATCGGAACCAACCCGAAGAAGCAACACCGGAAAGAAACACACAATATAGTAAACAACCAACACATGAACATGGCATGATGCACAATCAAGTATGATGCATGTCCGGTTTAATGATACATGGCATGGCAAAGTGCAGCAACCAACACTACAAATAAAGTGGAGCTCAATATGCAACGAGTTGCATATTGACGGAACACCACATGTCTTTTTTAGTTCTCTCTCGTTTATGTACTCAACAAAGTGAAATGTTGGTTAGCACAACAAGAGGTGAAGCAAAAGAAAACTACCTATCTAGGCAAGTTTAAATGAGGCCGGAACAACAAGCAACAAGTCCGGAAGAACCTCATGAGCATATATTAGATTTGGTACTGTTCTGCCCTAAATCATATTTTTAGACTTGTTAAACATGCAAAGTGATGCCACCATGTTAAACTAGGCATTTTTCTACCCCATTTACATATCAAGTTTATTTAAAATGGAGCTACGGTTATTAAGTTATGAATTAAATCATTTTAGCATGGCAATTAAGCAAATTAAAGCAAACGTCATTTTAAACATGGTTGAAAGTTGGATATTATTAAACTAGATGAAATTCTAAGCATTTTACATATGAAGTTTGTTTTAATCCGATGCACGGTTTGTGAGTTATTATATGCATGTTGTGCAAGGGTTTTTTTTTTGTAAAGCTGCCAGACTCCTGAAAGAAAAAAATCGTAGTGTCTAAAAAAATAGACTCTGGACCAAATCTGTATAGGAAACCCAACAAAGGGAAAAGGCCGGGGGCTGCTCACCCTGGGCCTTGGGCCCGTTGGCAAAGCAGGCCGGCCCACTCGGGGCTGGATGGGTCGTGCCCCTGCCGATCCCACTGGATCGAGGCAGGGACGAGCGTGGTCAACGGGCACGTTCTCCTCGCTCGTTCACGAAGCAGAGGAAGCGGGGGAACGGCGGCACGGCTGGACGGCGGCAAAGCAACAGCGGAGGGCGGCGACAGCGAGGGACTTGCAGCGACGGCTGGACGGACTTGGCACACGAGGAGGAACGGGAACGGCAGGATCTGGCCGGGTCCTGGGCGACTGCGTTCGTTTCCTGAAGCTCCTGCAGGTTGCGGCAGTTCAGGAGAGCAACGACATGAACTTGGCGCGCGAGGGAGGCACGGGTTGCGAGCGCGGTTGAGGAAGGGGTGCCGGGAGGCAGCGGATCCGGCGAACTCGGTGGCGGCGCGACGAACTGAGGAGGCGGCGGCCTCGGCTCCTGCAGCAAAACGACGGCGAGGCGGAGAAGTCAGAAGAGGCACGACGCGAGGAAAAGAAAGGGGTCGGAGGCGGTGCAAATGAGCTCACCAGCGGGCGATGAGGACGACGCGGAGGCGACCCGAGGTCGCAGGTGACCAGGGCGGCGCTGCTCATCTCCATGGACGGACGGCCATGGCTGCTCTCATGTCCAGTACGAGAGAGAGAGATGAGCACGGGCAGCAGGTGAAAGAAAGAAAGAAGGAATGGGAGGGAGGAGGCGCGATGCAGTTCCTTGTGGTGGCTGCTGCTGCTCTGGCCAGCAAACTCCGACGGAAAAACACCGGCGAGGAGGGGGTCTCGGGCGGCTGGGTTGGAGGAGAAGGCGATGTGGCGCTGGTCGATTGGATCGATCCGATCTGGGAGCATCCCGAGGTGGATGCGGGAGTGTGGCGGCGACGGGTGAGGGGAAAATGGGACAACTCGCCTAAAATTTAGGGTTAGACCGAATATATATATATATATATATATATATATATATATATATATATATATATATATATATATAGCCAGTGGTTTTTGGTAGGGACTAGCTCGTTCCTCCGATCGAAATCGGGCGTTCGAGAGAAAAATAGGTAGGGAGTCCAAATAGGAAAAAGGAGATGTTTTGTAAATGTTTGGGGATGATCCGGACCCAACGGTGACGACTCCCCTGGTCGGGTTCGGGACAACTTCCGAACGCGAAGATGGGTAGATGGATGGACTAGGTGGGCTCTGCAGAAGGCCTCAGGCTGAGAGGAGAGAAGAGAGAGCGAAGCCCGGCGTCTGTTTCCGGAGACCGAAAATGTCTGACATTAGACCGGCTATATTGCCACTATAGTTATCCGCTCGGGCACCAAACGGGCTCCGAACGCGATGAAATTGACAGGCGGTCTACTGACAACAAAACAACACCGCACGCCAACTTTAATCCCATTCCGAGAACATTTTCCGGCCACTTATAAAATAATATTTCGGATGTGCCGCGGGCGCGTGCAAGTGTGTCTGGGCTCAGAATGGACAACGGAAGGAACTGGGAGACCGGGACAGATGCAAGTTCTGAAAACATGATGATGCAATGCACATGATGACATGATAAGATGCAACACGCAAGCAAATGATATGGCAATGACGGCGAATAACTAGGAGACACCTGGCACATCGGTCTCGGGGCGTCACAATTATGCTACTACTGAAAAAGAATTCTTAGCAGTTGTATTTGCTTGTGATAAGTTCAGACCTTATATTGTTGATTCTAAAGTAACTATTCACACGGATCATGCTGCTATTAAATATGTTATGGAAAAGAAAGATGCTAAACCTAGACTTATTAAATGGGTTCTCTTGCTACAAGAATTTGATTTGCATATTATTGATAAAAAGGGAGCTGAGAACCTCGTTGCAGACAACTTGTCTAGGCTAGAGAATGTTCTTGATGACCCACTACCTATTGATGATAGCTTTCCTGATAAAAAATTAAATGTCATAAATGCTTCTCGTACTACTCTATGGTATGCTGATTATGCTAATTACATTGTTGCTAAATTTATACCACCTAGTTTCACATACCAGCAAAAGAAAAAGTTTTTCTATGATTTGAGACATTACTTTTGTGATGACCCACATCTTTATAAAGAAGGAGTAGATGGTTTTATTAGACGTTGTGTACCTGAGCATGAACAGGAACAGATCCTACACAAGTGTCACTCTGAGGCTTATGAAGGACACCATGCTGGAGATAGAACTGCACACAAGGCATTGCAATCCGGTTTTTATTGGCCTACTCTCTTCAAGGATGCCCGTAAGTTTGTTTTATCTTGTGATGAATGTCAAAGAATTGGTAATATTAGTAGACGTCAAGAAATGCCTATGAATTATTCACTTGTTATTGAACCATTTGATGTTTGGGGCTTTGATTATATGGGGTCGTTTCCTTCCTCTAATGGATATACACATATTTTAGTTGCTGTTGATTACGTTACTAAGTGGGTAGAAGCTATTCCAACTAGTAGTGTTGATCATAACACCTCTATTAAGATGCTTAAAAAAGTTATTTTTCCGAGGTTTGGAGTCCCTTGATATTTAATTACTGATGGTGGTTCACATTTTATTCATGGTGCTTTCCATGCTTGCTAAGTATGATGTTAATCATAGAATTGCATCTCCTTATCACCCACAGTCTAGTGGTCAAGTAGAATTGAGAAATAGAGAACTCAAATTAATTTTGCAAAAGACTGTTAATAGATCTAGAAAGAATTGGTCCAAGAAACTTGATGATGCATTATGGGCCTATAGAACTGCATATAAAAATCCTATGGGTATGTCTCCGTATAAAATGGTTTATAGAAAAGCATGTCACTTACCTCTCAAACTAGAACATAAGGCATATTGGGCCATTAAAGAGCTCAATTATGATTTCAAACTTGCCGGTGAGAAGAGGTTATTTGACATTAGCTCACTCGATGAATGGAGAACCCAAGCCTACGAGAATGCCAAATTATTTAAAGAAAAAGTTAAAAGATGGCAATGACAAAAGAATACAAAAGCGTGAGTTTAATGTAGGTGATTATGTATTGCTATACAACTCTCGTTTAAGATTTTTTGCAGTAAAACTTCTCTCTAAATGGGAAGGTCCTTACGTTATCGAGGAGGTCTATTGTTCCGGTGCCATAAAAAACAACAACTTCGAAGGCACAATCCGAAGGTGCTGAACGGTCAAAGAATTAAACATTATATCTCAGTTAATCCTATAAATGTTGAAACCAATATTATTGAAACCGTAACCCCGGAGGAATACATAAGGGACACTTTCCGGAACGTTTTAGACTCCGAAAAGGAATAGGTATGTGATACGGTAAGTAAACCGGCTCCAAAACAGTTCTAATGGCAATTTTCTTCCGTTTTGGAATATTTAGAAAAATAGAAAAATAAGAAGCAGTCCGGGAAGGACACGAGGGCTCCACGAGGGTGGAGGGCATGCCCTACCCTCTGGGCGCGCCCCCTACCTTGTGGGCACCTCATGTGCTCTCCGGACTCCATTTTCTTGCACGTTATGTATTTTGGTCGGTAAAAATTCATTATATAATCTCCGGGAGGTTTTGACTCCCGTATCACGCAAATATCTCTCGTCTTTGTTTCGAGCTATTTTTCTGACAAATCTAGGTCGTCATGTCGTCTTCAAGTGCCCCCAAGGACAAGTTTTTCGAGAAGGTCATCAACCCCTACCTCGCGGAAGTGCTCCAACACCCTCAAACCATTGAGATGCGTGAGGGGGTGTTGCACATCGGTGATGCTGAGGGACCAAGGAGGACCGGAAGCGTGGAGACAAGGCTCGAGGCAATGGAGCAACAAGTTTTCAAGTGCCAGGAGATGGTGGAACACGAACTCGACCCCCACCATATGATGATCGCGGAGTTCACCAACAACCACAAGCTGGATGCCAAGAACATTGGGGAGACCATCTTCAAGCTTCACGAGAAGATCAGGCACCTCCAAGCCCAAATCTATGGCCTGCAAAACCAAAACCGTGAGTATGAATATAGATTCAAAAGGATGAGTTTGGCTGCAGATTTGAGGATCCAGGAGACTCGGTCATCCTTCTATGATGGTGAGCCTATGCCTTGGAAGAAGGACGACAAGCCTACATCATCAACAACTCCACCCTCTCCACCAACAAAGAAGAATTGAGTATCTGGTATGGGCACTCCCCTTGGCAACTGCCAAGCTTGGGGAGTGCCCCGGTATCGTATCACCATCACGTTTATCTTTACCGCTTTTCTTAGTTAGATCCTTTTGATAATATTTTCAGCTAGTAGAATAAAAGTTCTTAGTATGATCTAGTTGTGAGTTTTGCTTTATGATCCTTCTATGTAATCAAGTCCATGAGATATATATATAATAAAGATTAGTGTTGAGTCAAGGGCTTGATTATTTTGCCATGATCTTGAGTGAATAAAGAAAAGAGAAAGAATACAAAGAAATAAAAGAGATTATATGGATCTTATGGAGAGTAATGAGCTCACATAGAAAGAGTATGATGAATAAAAGTTGTTGAGAGTTGACAAACATAGTTTTGGTCATCGTTGCAATTAATAAGAAGTAATAAAGAAAGAGAGGTCTTCACATATAAATATACTATCTTGGACATCTTTTATGATTGTGAGCACTCATTAAAATATGACATGCCAAAGAGTTGACGTTGGACAAGCAAGACACCGCAATGGGTTATGTTTCCTTACATCTGAGATAAATTATATTGTCATGGATCATCCAACATGATTGAGCTTGCCTTTCCCCCTCATGCTAGCTAAATTCTTTGCACCAAGTAGAGATACTACTTGTGCTTCCAAACACCCTTAAACCAGTTTTGCCATGAGAGTCCACCATACCTACCTATGGATTGAGTAAGATCCTCCAAGTAAATTGTCATCGGTGCAAGCAACAAAAATTTCTCTCTAAATATGTATGACTTATTAGTGTGGGAGAAAATAAGCTTTATACGATCGTGTGATATGGAAGAAATAAAAGCAACAGACTGCATAATAAAGGTCCATATCAAAAGTGGCAATATAAAGTGACGTTCTTTCGCATTATGATTTTGTGCATCCAACCATAAAAGCGCATGACAACCTCTGCTTCCCTCTGCGAAGGGCCTATCTTTTACTTTTATCTCCTACCTTGCATAAGAGTCATGGTAATCTTCACCCTTCCTTTTTAAATTTTATCTTTTGGCAAGCACAACATGTTGGAAAGATCCTGGTATATATGGCTAATTGGATGTGAGTTTTCATGAACTATTATTGTTGACATCACCCTTGAGGTAAAACATTGGGAGGCGAAACTATAAGCCCATATCTTTCTCTGTGTCCGATTAAAACTCCATACCCATAAGTATTGCGTGAGTGTTAGCAATTGTGAAAGACTATATGATAGTTGAGTATGTGGACTTGCTGAAAAGCTCTTATATTGACTCTTTCCTATGTTATGATAAATTGCAATTGCTCCAATGACTGAGATTATAGTTTGTTAGTTTTCAATGAAGTTTATGATTCATACTTGAAATTGTGATTTAATTGTTACTCTAGCATAAGAGATCATATGACAAGAATTATATAAGTTGCTGTTCTAAGAATGATCATGATGCCCTCATGTCCATATTTTATTTTTATCGACACCTCTATCTCTAAACATGTGGACATATTTTTCGATTTCGGCTTTCGCTTGAGGACAAGCGAGGTCTAAGCTTGGGGGAGTTGATACGTCCATTTTGCATCATGCTTTTATATCGATATTTATTGCATTATGGGCTGTTATTACACATTATGTCACAATACTTATGCCTATTCTCTCTTATTTTACAAGGTTTACATAAAGAGGGAGAATGCCGGCAGCTGGGATTCTGGGCTGGAAAAGGAGCAAATATTAGAGACCTATTCTGCATAGCTCTAAAAGTCCTGAAACTTCATGGAAGTCATTTTCAGAATATATAAAAAATACTGAGCACAAAGTTCTGGAGGGGGGCCACACCCTGCCCACGAGGGTGGGGGGCACGCCCTACCCCCTGGATGCGCCCCCTACCTCGTGGGCCCCTTGGTGGCCCTCCAATGCCCATCTTCTGCTATATGGAGTCTTTCGATGAGGGAAAAATCATAAGCCAGCTTTCGAGACGAAACTCCGCCGCCACGAGGCGGAACCTTGGCGGAACCAATCTAGGGCTCTGGCGGAGCTGTTCTACCGGGGAAACTTCCCTCCGGGAGGGGGAAATAATCGCCATCGTCATCACCAATGATCTTCTCATCGGGAGGGGGTCAATCTCCATCAACACCTTCACCAACACCATCTCCTCTCAAACTCTAGTTCATCTCCTGTATCCAATTCTTGTCTCTAAGTCCGGGATTGGTACCTGTGGGTTGCTAGTAGTGTTGATTACTCCTTGTAGTTGATGCTAGTTGGTTTATTTGGTGGAAGATCATATGTTTAGATCCTATATGCATATTAATACCCCTCTGATTATGAACATGAATATGCTTTGTGAGTAGTTACGTTTGTTCCTGAGGACATGGGAGAAGTCTTGCTATTAGTAGTCATGTGAATTTGGTATTCGTTCGATATTTTGATGAGATGTATGTTGTCTCTCCTCTAGTGGTGTTGTGTGAATGTCGACTACATGACACTTCACTAGAGGAAGGCATTGGGAAGTAATAAGTAGATGATGGGTTGCTAGAGTGGCAGAAGCTTAAACCCTAGTTTATGTGTTGCTTCGTAAGGGGCTGATTTGGATCCATATGTTTCATGCTATGATTAGGTTTACCTTAATATTTTTGTTGTAGTTGTGGATGTTTGCAATAGAGGTTAATCATAAGTGGGGTGTTTATCCAAGTAAGGACAACACCCAAGCACCGGTCCACCCACATATCAGATTATCAAAGTACCGAACGCGAATCATATGAACGTGATGACAACTAGCTTGACGATATTCCCATGTGTCCTCGGGAGCGCTTTTCTCTATATAAGAATTTGTCCAGGCTTGTCCTTTGCTACCAAAAGGATTGGGACACCTTGCTGCACTTTATTTACTTTTGTTACTTGTTGCTCGTTACCAATTATCTTATCACAAAACTATCTGTTACCTATAATTTCAGTGCTTGCAGAGAATACCTTGCTGAAAACCGCTTATCATTTCCTTCTGCTCCTCGTTGGGTTCGACACTCTTACTTATCGAAAGGACTACGATAGATCCCCTATACTTGTGGGTCATCAACTATCAAGAGATTCTCAAGTGCGGCCTTGTGAACGGCCGTCAGAGGACTTCATGGTTCGGGCAGGAATTAAGGAGGAATTTGAAGCATATGTGCGTAACGCCGATCTTGAGAGCTTCGTGGCAGATAAGTGCCCTCAGTACTACTACCTAACTGATTCATTTGTGAGAAGGTTTAAATTTACATCATCACGCAATTCTCAAACTATCCTATTTGATCTTTATGATAAATCTTATACCATGGACTTAGAAGATTTTAATACTGCTTGTAAACTCCCACAGTCAGGTAATGTTAGTGAACCTCGCAAATCTGAATATAAAGACTTTCTTGCTAGTATAACTGTGGGGGAATCTAGGGAAATCACGCAAGCTACCATAGGGAGCATTCATTTTCCTGCCATACATTATTTTGCTCTCTTCATAGATAGATGCATTAACGGTAAGGATGAGGCTTGTCACATGTGTGTTCCTGATCTTAGTGTTCTCAAGAGTGTTGTGTTAGGATATAGACAATATAACTTGGGGGCCATTGTTGCACGTAGGTTGCATAATAATAGTATTGATGGCCCTAATTGGAAACGTGAGTTTCTCATTTGGAAGAAGGAATGTGATGCGGAGTGGATCTTAATCAGTCCCTCTAAGAGGCATGCTTCTCTCGGTTTGATCGCGATGCACAAACCACCATCTAAGTCCGCTTTGCGTTTGAGTTCTGGATCTAAAAAGAAAATTTCGTTTGCAATGTTTCAACAATACAATGTTTGCAAGGGATATAGTTATCCTACCTGGCCTGGTATGGTTGATGATGTTATTCATGTTGGGTATACTGTTCTTCCTCGTGAACGAGTAATTTTGCCTCCGCCACCGGTGACTGACCTCCGATGGACGGTGGCCGAGCCACCCATCACTTTTGGAACAGTTAACGTTCCTGAGATTTCTTCGGTAGGGTTTTCTGTGGCAGCGCAAAACACTCTCGATGTCAATCTGCATGTGCATGGGGATGAGCTGGTTGAACCAGCTCCGATTCTGGCCCAAGATGCTTCCCTGGCCCAATCAACAGACCTGGTGATTCCCATGGCCCAGGTTGTTTCCCCGGCCCTATCAAACATGGATCTGTCTGATATATCTCCATCTGGTTTTGGCAACGAGGCGAATATTGATTTCCAACCAACAGATTTATCTAGAGATTCTGTTGATTTAAATGAGTTTATTGATGACATGGTTTTTAATGTGTGGAAATGTCAGAATTGCTTATCCATGGATCATTTAACCAGAGCGTGCACTAGCAGGGTCCGTTGCCGTAGATGCTTTCGGTTGGGGCACAGGGCAAAGGGCTGTTTGGATTCTACTCCTTCACCAACTTACAAGTGGGTCCCGCGGATCAAATCGGGCGATTCCAGCCGGTCAGCAGGTTTTTCTACGCTGAACGCCTTGTTTCCCTCCATAGCTAGTCCCGCTAGGTCTCTGCCCAGTCCCGTCGAGCCTGCCACCCCATCTATTCCACCTCTACCTGCAGAGCCACCGCCCATAACGCCTCAACCTCCCTCCTCGCCTTCTGCATCGCCTCCTCCGCCTCATCCATCGCACACTGCATCGCCTCCATACTGCGCTACTGATCGGCGCTTCTCCTCTTCGGCACCGGCAATGGCGACCTTTGCCTTGGACCCCATGGAGTTTGTCCCGCAAGGCTTCGACATCATTGACGGTGGTGAGCTGCGCCTTCCTCGTACCTTCTTCGTGCCTGCGGTGGCTCCAGATCAGCAGCATGAGGACTATGCCATCGCCATCGTTGAGCCAGCTCCTCTACCCGAAGAAATCACCATCTTTCGTAACATGGTCAGTAATTTTGTTGTCAATGATCTGGGAAGAGCGGTTTTGGAGGCCCAACCTTGGATACAAGGAGTTCGGCTTTTTCGTTTCCGTAGTGCCTTGGCTCGTCAAGCTCTTGTGGATTCCACCTTTCCATCTGGGCAATGATAGATTTGTTAGGTTCATCCCGCATGATGAGGGAGTAAATTACAGAGCAACACAGGGTTTTCGCCATGGATGGGTTATGTTGCTCAGAGTTCCACTGGATTATAGGCGCACACAGCACCTTGCGGATGTAATTAGCACCTTTGGTAGATTTCATCATTGGCATCAAGATGATCATGCTTGTCCGCTTGCTCGCTTATGTGTCTTTCCCTGCGCCGACTCTGGTTCCTCGCTCGGTGACTTACAGAGAATATGCAGACTTTGGCGGTGCTAGGATCTCTTGGTCTGCACCTGTGTACATCTTGTCAGCGGATTTTGCAGACGTTCTGCCAGCAGATGAAGACCCCATGCCCTTCAATGGCAGTCCACACCCCCTGCCTGGCAATCTACACTTTGAGAACCACAATTGGTTATGCCAGAATTCCCTGAGCTGGGTTGGAATGATGTGCCACAGCCAGTCAATAAGCAGCAAAACAATGATGTGGTTCATGAAGATGTGCAACATCAGGAAGTTCAGGAAATCCAGTCACAGGAGTCCATTGTTCTGCAACCTTCAGATGATTCAGTTAACAATGTTGACAATGCTGCTGAGGTGGCTCTCTTCCAGCCCCCAATGGGACCACGTCAACCTCCTCTTATGATTGTGCAAGTCCTCACCATCTATGGACCAGTTCTCCCACCAGTGATGCAGTGGCAGCGTTCTTTTGAGAAGATGTTGCCGTTTATATGGTCTCCAAACATTCCCCAGTTTGTTTTCAAGTCTGACATAGGTGCTATGCTCAACAAGCAATCCTGTGAAGCTCTCTGCAGTGGCCCTATTTCCACTCTTAAGCTCCTGCCTGCACCTGACTCCTCGATCAACTTTGCTCCGGATGTGCCAAATGCTACTGTTAAAAGGCCAGTTGCTCGAGCTCTCTGCTTTGATGATCTGGATGACCCAGTTTCTGAAACCTTTGAATTTTCTGCTGTGCCTGAGGTGACTCTGAAGCGAGCAAGGAAGTCTCAAGCCTCAAGAATTATTGTTGATATTGAGGTTCGGTGCAGTGCACGTCTGAGCGCCCTCCGTGATGGCTACCACAAAGTTTCTCCCAAGAAGTCTCACACTTTGAAGAAATGCAAGGCCAGCAACTCCCAGTCTGAAAACAGTTCTTCTGTGACACCACCAACTGCTATTGCAAATCTCCAACGCATTGGCGCCCGTCTCCGCATTGCGCCTGAGAAGATCTCTACGGATAAGCTTGTTGCTGATCCGGCCAAGTCCAGCAGCAGCCGGGGTTCTGATGATTAGTTACTTCATGCAGGGTTCTGGTCTATGGCGAACCGTAATCGCCATTTATCTTTCTTTTCTTGTTAAGAACTATGCTATGCTTGTCTACTGTGTGGGTTGGTATAGTTCATTGCGTGGCCTATTTACTATGCTTTTACTTTTGGTTTGTAATGAATCAGACAAGATTTAAGGAGTGGAAGGTGTTATGTTGGAATGTTCGTGGCCTCAATGCTGAAGCACGTCAGCTTGCAGTTAGACAGAAGATCAATGAAAGTGATTGCTCTGTTGTCTGTCTTCAGGAAACTAAATGCATGCAAATGGATCAGCAATTCATTAGGAAGTTTTGCCCGAGGTGTTTTGATAATTTTGTTTACGTACCTTCGGCTGGTGCGTCGGCTGGGATGGTGGTCGTCTGGAATTCATCCTTTTTCATAGGTACTTTAATCGAGTCCAAATTATATGGGATAACTGTGGAGTTTAAATCCAAACACACCTTAGAAACTTGGTCTCTAGTCTTTGTTTATGGCCTGTGTCAAGGCCCTGCCCGTGATGAATTTGTTCAATGGTTATATAATCTTGATATTCGGTTTGGTCAGAACTGGCTGCTTTTGGGTGATTTCAACTTCATGAGATCATTGGAGAACCGCAATCTTCCGGGAGGTGATGTTAACGATATCTTTTTGTTTAATGAGATAATTGGTCATTTGGGACTTGTTGAGTTGCCAATCAAGGGGCGTCAATATACATGGTCGAATATGCAAACCTCACCTCTTCTAGAACAGATAGATTGGTTTTTCACTTCGGTTACTTGGACATCAGACCACCCCAACACAATGGTATTTCCACTAGCACGCACTGCCTCTGACCATGTGCCGTGCGTGGTCTCGATTGCTACTTGTATCCCCAAGGCAAAGGTTTTCCGCTTTGAGAATTATTGGGTGGATTTGCCCGGGTTTGCTGACTGTGTTGCTAAAGTTTGGAATAGGACAGTGGTAAAATCATTGATTGCATTAACAATTTCAGCTAAGTTTAAGTCCCTATGATATGCTCTAAAGAAATGGCATTTAAACCTGTCCACAGTCAAAGCTTTAATTGCTGATTGTAATAAAGTGATTATTTTCCTGGATAATCTAGAGGAAATTAGGCCTTTGAGTTGGTCGGAGTTCAATTTTCGTAGAATTGTTAAATTGCATCTTGAGGATATCTTACATTGGCAATTCATATATTGGAAGCAGCGTTGCATGATCAGAAACATAAAAGTTGGATAAGAGAATTCAAATTTTTTTCATGCAATGGCTACGGAAAGATTCTGTAGGAACACTATCTCCTCGATCAAGTCTGTGGAGGGGGATGTGGTCACGGACCATCAACAGTTGGCGGGAATGTTCTGGGCTGACTTTAATCAGCGAATGGGCCAATCAAAAGGCATTCAGATGGGTTTTGATCTAAACACATTAATTACCCGAATTGATGGGCTAGAGGAGTTGTCTTTACCATTCAATGATTCTGAGGTGGATACGGTAATTAAGAATATGCCTACTGATCGTGCTCCCAGACCAAACAGCTTTACTGGGCTTTTCTTAAAGAAATGCTGGCCTATTTTGAAGGAGGACTTTATGAAACTTGTGCAAGAATTCTATGAGGGAAAATGTAATTTGGAGTGTCTTAATACATCTCTTATCACCCTCATTCCGAAGAAGCTAAGCCCTGAATATGTTGGCGATTTTAGGCCCATATCTTTGACTAATACTTGTTTAAAGTTCTTAACCAAGCTTTGGCAAATCGTCTCCAGGGTGTGATTTTGAAATGTATCCACCGCAACCAATATGGGTTTCTACAGTGTTGATCCATACAGGACTATCTGGCGTGGTGTTTTGAATACATACACCAATTATAAGCTTCCAAGAGGCCTATCATTCTTCTTAAACTTGACTTCACAAAGGCGTTTGACACCATTGAGCATGAGCTGATTCTTAGGATTTTGAAATGTAAGGGATTTGACGATCGTTGGACAAGTTGGATTGACAGCATTCTGTCCACAGGCTCCTCTTTGGTTCTTTTGAATGGAGTGCCTGGTAATCACTTTGTTTGTCGATCAGGTGTTCGCCAAGGTGATCTGCTTTCTCCCTTACTCTTTGTGATCGCGGTGGACTTACTTCAATCCGTCGTAAATGAGATGTGCTCCAGGAATATTCTCACCTTGCCAATCCCAACTACATCGATGGACTATCTGATCGTACAGTATGCTGACGATACACTCATCGTTCTTCCTGCTATTGATAGCCAGCTTATTGCATTCAAAGAAATGCTTGAAGTCTTTGCCAAATCAACCGGACTAAAGGTGAGTTTCAGTAAGTCCTCTTTGATACCAATCAATATGACTGATGACGAGGGCACGCGTGTTGCTGCCTTGCTTGGATGTGATGTTGGTTCCATGCCATTCACTTACCTGGGCCTACCAATAGGTACTTCCTGGCCAACAATTTATGATCTGTTGCCTTTGGTTGATCGTATTGAGAGACGATTATCTTCATCCTCTTGACTCTTGAATCAAGGAAGACGTCTCCAACTATTACAGTCTGTCCTTAGTTCCATGTCGATATATTTCTTGTGCACCCTTTCGCTACCACAGGGTATCTTGAAGCAGATTGAGCAGATTATGCGGCAATGCTTGTGGAGAGGGAACACGGATACGCCCCGGCAATCTTTGGTGGCTTGGGACTTGGTATGTCGTCCAAAATCTTTTGGTGGTTTGGGAGTTATGGACTTGAGCGTTCAAAACAATGGATTTCTCATCAAACATCTTTTTAAGTTCTTCAATAAGATGGACGTACCATGGGTATCTCTTATTTGGGACACTTATTATGCATCTACGCCCCCAAGTCATGCAAAGATGCGGTTCTTTCTGGTGGAGAGATGTTTTCAAGCTGTATGATAAGTATTGCAAGTTGGCAGTTCCACTAGTTCGATCGGGGGATACGGTGATCTTCTGGCTTGACTGTTGGCAACTTGGCAACAATACGGTTAGCATGCAACATCAGTTTCCGAGGCTCCACTCCTTTGTGATCGACGTCACTCTAACAGTCAAGGATATTCTGGAGCTACCGGACCCAACTGACAATCTCCATCTGCCACTATCTGCACAGGCCTTTGAGGAGTTTAATCAACTTCAGGCGCTGCTTACTATGGTCAATCTTCAAGATGGGCAAAATGATGTCTGGAAATGGCCTTCCAAGTCTGGGGACTACCAGTCCAGGATCTATTACTTGTCATGCTTTTCGGACACAATGGTTGACCCCATATTCAGTTGGATTTGGAAATGTTCTTGCACTCTGAAGTTTAAGGTTTTTGGGTGGATCCTTTTGATGGATCACCTAAACACTAGAGACATGATGCAGCGGCGACATTGGATTATCCAGGATGACACTTGTGTTCTATGCCACTTGGCATCACATGAGGACAGAACCCATCTCTTCTTCGCTTGCAATTTTAGCCAGCACATCTGGAACTACCTGGGTATTTCATGGAATCCTCAACCAAACCAGACCACTTATGACATGGCTTCTGATGCTAGGAGGGATTTTGGACATCCTTTTTTCTCTGAGATAGTGTTCACTGCCACTTGGAATATTTGGACACAAAGAAATGGGAAGATATTCAGGAATGAATCTCCTTCTTTCAGGGCATGGAGGAGGAATTTTTTACATGACATTTCTCTTTTAGCTCATAGAATCAAATGTAAATATAGGAATAATCTAATCTCTTGGATAGCTTCCTTACCCTAATCATTTATTTTGTAAGTATTACTCTCTCCTCCTCTCTCTTAACATTGTAACTTTGTACACTTTGGCTTTGTGGTTTAATAAAAGACTGTGAGGCTGTTGCCTTGCAGTACATAGTCAAAAATAATAATAATAGTATTGATGGGGATTTCTTTGGTGGAATTTATGCAACCCATTTAGCTGATTTTCTTGAGATACCCATACACGGAGATGATATTGAGTTGCCTCCTGCTTATTTAGATTATAATGCCATGGTTCTTCATCAGTTTATTGAGAGGAACGATCAGTTCCTCCAGTACCGACTAATCTTTGACAGACGATGCACCTATCATGTCGCTCTCCCTGCTCCTACTTTCTTTGACTTTGAGGCAAAAGGGAGTTATGCTATAACCAGGGAGGAGGCAAACGAGTACGAGAGGAGGACGGAGGCAGCTCGCATCCAAGCTGCAGCTCATCAGGAAATTGCCGCTACATCTCAGTACGACCCCAGCTACAACTTTGATCCATGGGCATAGACCAACTTAGGCCAAAAGCCTAAGCTTGGGGGAGTATGTATCTCTCACCGACATTACATTCATGTTCACACACTCATGCCAATTGTCGGTGCTCATACTTTTTCATTGTATCATCCATGCTAGTTTATTTTCTCTTTAAGCTTTCTTCTTGTGTGTTTGAAAAACCTTAAGAAAAACAAAAAATAGTTGTAGCATTTAGCTAGTTTACTTTCCATGAGTGTAGTAGTAGTAATTAAAAAGAAAATCCAAAAAGATTTCTCGTTCTTCTTTTGCTTGTTGGGAGCTTTCCCGTGTAAATAGTTTTGTTTCTTTTCTTTTTCTTTAGGGGTCGAGAGGAGAAGACCATGATGAAATTGTTGAGTGGCTCTCATATGCATTATTGTTGATCTAACAAAGAGCCCATATTACCTTGTCTTCTCCCATGTATTGAATGCTTGCAGATCCCAGCTTAGTCCAATGCACGTGCACTATTATTATTATCCACACTATTCGGTGGTGCAAGTGAAAGGCAACAATGACGATATATGGTGAACTGATTGAGATGAGAAAAGTTGGTATGAGCTCGACCTCTCTTGTTTTTGTAAATATGATTAGTCCATCATTCCTGATTCAGCCTATTATGAATGAAACATGTTTGCAATGACAATTAGAGATTATAGTTGCTTATGCCATGCTTAATTTTCTAGGAGTTTATAATGGTTTACCTTGCGTGCCAACATGCTATTAAAATGGTTGTAATGTGGGGTGATAGGGTGGTATCCTCCTTTGAACGATTCGAGTGGCTTGACTTGGCACATGTTCACGCATGTAGTTGAAACAAAATCAACATAGCCTCTACGGTATTTATGTTCATGGTGAATTATATCGTACTCATGCTTGCATTCAGTGTTGATTAATTTTAATGCATGTTCATGACTGTTGTCGCTCTCTAGCTGGTCGCTTCCCAGTCTTTTCTAGCCTTTACTTGTACTAAGCGGGAATACTGCTTGTGCATCCAACTCCATAAACCCCAAAGTTATTCCATATGAGTCCACCATACCTTCCTATATACGGTATCTACCTGCCGTTTCAAGTAAATTTGTATGGGCCAAACTCTAAACCTTTAAATAAACATTATGTTTTGTATGCTCGAATAGCTCATGTATCAAATAGGGCTGTCTGTATTCTCCATGCTAGGCGGCTTATTATCAAGATGAGTGGACTCCGCTCCTCATTCACAAGAAAATGGCTGGTCACCGGGATGCCCAGTCTCATGCTCAAATCAAATCAAAATAATTGCAAACAAACCTCCCCCAGGATTGTTGTTAGTTGGAGGCACCCGTTGTTTCGGGCAAGCCATGGATTGATGCTTGTTGGTGGTGGGGTGGGGGGTATAAACTTTACCATTCTGCTTCGGAACCGCCTATAATGTGTGTAGCATGGAAGATATCGAGATCTCTCAGTTGTTATGTTGACAATGAAAGTATACCGCTCAAAATATTATTCATCTCTATTTCAAAATCGAGATCTGGCACCTCTACAAATCCCTACTTCCCTCTGCTAAGGGCCTATCTATTTACTTTTATGTTGAGTCATCATCCTCTTATTAAAAAGCACTAGTTGGAGAGCACCGCTGCATTTGCATGTATTATTATTAGTTTACATTGAGTATGACTTGACTGGATCTCTTTTACCATGAATTACTATGTCTAGTCGGTCCTTGATCTTTAAAGGTGCTCTGCATTTATGTTTTGCGGTCTCAGAAAGAGCTAGCAAGATACCATCTTGTTATATTATATTATGATTGTTTTGAGAAAGTGTTGTCATCTGAGATTTATTATTATTGCTCGTTAGTTGATTATGCCATTGATATGAGTAAACATGAGACCTAAATGTTATTGTGAATATGGTTAGTTCATAATCTTTACTGAAAACTTGAATGTTGGCTTTACATATTTACAACAACAAGAGCAAACAGAGCTTGTAAAAGTTTTTCTTTATCACTTTCAGTTTATCAACTGAATTGCTTGAGGACAAGCAAAGGTTTAAGCTTGGGGGAGTTGATACGTCTCCGTCGTATCTACTTTTCCAAACACTTTTGCCCTTGTTTTGGACTCTAACTTGCATTATTTGAATGGAACTAACCCGGACTGACGCTGTTTTTAGCAGAATTGCCATGGTGTTATTTTTGTGCAGAAATAAAAGTTCTTGGAATGACCTGAAAATCAACAAAGATTATTTTTGGAATATATAAAAATACTGGAAGAAGAATCCATGTCAGGGGGCCCACACCCTGTCCACGAGGGTGGGGGCGTGCCTACCCCTGGGCGCGCCCCTGCCTCGTGGGCCCCCTGATGCTCCACCGACGTCCATCCTGACTCCATATATTCACTTTCGGAGAGAGAAAAATCAGAGAGAAGGATTCATCACGTTTTACGATACGTAGCCGCCGCCAAGCCCTAATCTCTCTCGGGAGGGCTGATCTGGAGTCTGTTCGGGGCTCCGGAGAGGGGAATCCGTCGCCATTGTCATCATCAACCTTCCTCCATCATCAATTTCATGATGCTCACTGCCGTGCGTGAGGAATTCCATCGTAGGCTTGCTGGACGATGATGGGTTGGATGAGATTTATCATGTGATCGAGTTAGTTTTGTTAGAGTTTGATCCCTAGTATCCATTATGTTCTGAGATTGATGTTGCTATGACTTTGCTATGCTTAATGCTTGTCACGAGGGCCCGAGTGCCATGATTTCAGATCTAAACCTATTATGTTTTCATGAATATATGTGAGTTCTTGATCCTATCTTGCAAGTCTATAGTCACCTATTATGTGTTATGATTGTTAACCTTGAAGTAAAAATAATCGGGATACTTAACGGTGATGACCGTAGTTTGAGGTGTTCATGTATTCACTAAGTGTTAATGTTTTGGTCCGGTACTCTATTAGAAGGAGGCCTTAATATCCAATAGTCTCTACTTCTAATGGAGCAGTTGGTAGCCTGGTACTCTGGTTTTATTTTCGTCCGCTTTTATTTCCTCCCACCACCCTCTCCCACGGTTTTTTTATCCATTGGTTTATTTTTTACTTCACTATTTTCTTTAAAAAATCAGCACTTTCCAAACATACAAAAGATCACGGATCTAACTTTCCTAACTTATCCAAATCAACCAATCTCTCTCATTAATGCAATTTGCTTTAGAAACAAATAATAGATTTTTCGGAAAACAAATAAAGGATTTTAAGAAAATTAACAAGTAAACCATGACAAACAAATCTTATTAAGGAAGTGTTATTTTTTCTCTACTCCTAAAGAGCAGTCTGTGGTCTCTATATTGCGTACCTCCCGTTTCCATTTTTCCTTCGATCAAATCAGCGATAGAGCCCTCGCTCAAAGAAAAATAAACGCTCCACCCCTTTTTCCTGAGAGAGGGCTAGGTCTTGGTCTTTTGCTCACTCGCACGCTGCCATCGTCCCCATCCTTCTCGCGCGCCACCGCCGTCCGCATCCGTCTTGTACGCCGCCGCCGTCCGAAGGCCCAGGTATCCTCCCTGTTCCTCGGTGCCTTCTAGCGAAACCTCACAATGCCGTTTCACCTTGCCGCGTACCCCGTACCGGACAGCGCCCAGATTCCATGGATGGAGGCACAATGCCGTTTCACCTTGCCGCATACCCCGTACAGGACAGCAGCCGGATTCCATGGATGGAGGCTTTGAATTCCAAGTCCGCATCGGCGCCCTCTTCATCCGGGAGGTCAGGTGCATCAACGTTATCATTGCCCATGCGGTAGATCAGGCGGTGCTGAAAAGAGGCAAGGGAGCAGTCTCTTTGGTCGTCGTGAGTGCTCATACATGTGAATGAGAGAGGACAGCATGCTTTGGTCCTCCTCCAAGTCCGCCGGTGACTCGTCGATCTGCTTCTCTCCCCCACAAGGTATTTTATTCTTATATCCCCTTGTCGAGTCCTCCTGTGGACATGCAAACTGTGACAATATTGTTGGATCATTCAGTTTTGTGGAGCAGTTCGTGCTACCTCTTTTAGCACTGCGTTGGTTTTCCCCGAAGAGGAAGGGATGATGCAGCAAAGTAGCATAAGTATTTCCCTCGATTTTTGAGAACCAAGGTATCAATCTAGTAGGAGGCTACGCACGAGTCCCTCGCACCTGCACAAAACAAATAAATCCTCGCAACCAACGCAAATAGGGGTTGTCAATCCCTATAGGGCCACTTACGAGAGAGAGATCTGATAGATATGATAAGATAATATTTTTGGTATTTTTATGATAAAGATGCAAAGTAAAATAAAGGCAAAGTAAATAGCAAAGTAAATAACTAAGTAGTAGGAGATTGATATGATAAAGATAGACCCGGGGCCCATAGGTTTCACTAGTGGCTTCTCTCGAGAGCATAAGTATTTTACGGTGGGTGAACAAATTACTGTTGAGCAATTGACAGAATTGAGCATAGTTATGAGAATATCTAGGTATGATCATGTATATAGGCATCATCTCCGAGACAAGTAGACCGACTCCTACCTGCATCTACTACTATTACTCCACTCATCGACCGCTATCCAGCATGCATCTAAAGTATTAAGTTAAAAACAGAGTAATGCCTTAAGCAAGATGACATGATGTAGAGCGATAGACTCATGCAATATGAAGAAATTCCCATCTTGTTATCCTCGATGGCAACAATACAATATGTGCATTGCTTCCCTTACTGTCACCGGGAAAGGACACCGCAAGATTGAACCCAAAGCTAAGCACTTCTCCCATTGCAGGAAAGATCAATCTAGTAGGCCAAACCAAACTGATAATTCGAAGAGACTTGCAAAGATAACCAATCATACATAAAAGAATTCAGAGAAGATTCAAATATTATTCATAGATAGACTTGATCAAAAACCCACAATTCATCGGTCTCAACAAACACACCGCAAAAAGAAGATTACATGGAATAGATCTCCACAAGAGAGGGGGACAACATTGTATTGAGATCCAAAAAGAGAGAAGAAGCCATCTAGCTACTAACTATGGACCCGTAGGTCTGAGGTAAACTACTCACACTTCATCGGAGGGGCTATGGTGTTGATGTAGAAGCCCTCCGTGATCGATGCCCCCTCCGGCGGAGCTCCAAAAGAGGCCCCAAGATGGGATCTCATGGATACAGAAAGTTACGGCAGTGGAATTAGGGTTTTGGCTCCGTCTCTGATCGTTTGGGGGTACGTGGGTATATATAGGAGGAAGAAGTATGTCGGTGGAGCAACAGGGGGCCCACGAGGGTGGAGGGCGCGCCTGTGGGGGGTAGGCGCGCCCCCTACCTCGTGGCCTCCTGTTACGTGTCTTGATGTAGGGTCCAAGTCTCCTGAGTTGTATTCTATGAGAAAATCACGTTCCCGAAGGTTTCATTCTGTTTGGACTCAGTTTGATATTCCTTTTCTTCGAAACCCTAAAACAGGCAAAAAACAACAATTTTGGGTCGGGCCTCCGGTTAATAGGTTAGTCCCAAAAATAATATAAAAGTGGATAATAAAGCCCAATAATGTCCAAAAGAGTAGATAATATAGCATGGAGCAATCAAAAATTATAGATACGTTGGAGACATATCAAGCATCCCCAAGCTTAATTCCCGCTCGTCCTCGAGTAGGTAAATGATAAAAACAGAATTTTTGATGCGAAGTGCTACTTGGCATAATTTTAATGTAATTCTTCTTAATTGTGGTATGAATATTCAGATCCGAAAGATTCAAGACAAAAGTTCATATTGACATAAAAATGATAATACTTCAAGCATACTAACTAAGCAATTATGTCTTCTCAAAATAACATGGCCAAAGAAAGTTCATCCCTACAAAATCATATGGTTTAGTCATGTTTCATTTTCGTCACACAAGAATGCTATCATCATGCACAACCCCGATGACAAGCCAAGCAATTGTTTCATACTTTAGTAATCTCAAACCTATAAACTTTCACGCAATATATGAACGCAAGCCATGGACATAGCACTATAGGTGAATAGAATATAATGAGGGGGGTTATGTGGAGAAGACAAAAAGGAGGAAGAATCACATCAACAAGGCTAATCAATGGGCTATGGAGATGCCCACCGATTGATGTTAATGCAAGGAGTAGGGATTGCCATGCGATGGATGCACTAGAGCTATAAATGTATGAAAGCTCAACAAAAGAAACTAGTGGGTGTGCATCCAACTTGCTTGCTCACGAAGACCTAGGGCACTTGAGGAGGCCCATTGTTGGAATATACAAGCCAAGTTCTATAATGAAAAATTCCCACTAGTATATGAAAGTGATAACATGAGAGACTCTCTACTATGAAGATCATGGTGCTACTTTGAAGCACAAGTGTGGCAAAGGATAGTAACATTGTCCCTTCTCTCTTTTTCTCTCATTTTTTTCTTTTCTCCCTTTTTTGGGCCTTTTCTATTTTTATGGCCTTTCTCTTCTTTCTTTATATTCCTCACTTGGGACAATGCTCTAGAAAATGATGATCATCACACTTCCATTTATTTACAACTCAGTGATTACAACTCGATACTAGAACAAAGATGACTCTATATGAATGCCTCCGGCGGTGTACCGGGATATGCAATGGACCAAGAGTGACATGTATGAAAGAATTATGAACGGTGGATTTGCCACAAATACTATGTCAACTACATGACCATGCGAAGCAATATGACAATGATGAATGTGTCATGATGAACGGAATGATGGAAAGTTGCATGGCAATATATCTCGGAATGGCTATGGAAATGCCATAATAGGTAGGTATGGTGGCTGTTTTGAGGAAGATATAAGGAGGTTTATGTGTGAAAGAGCGTATCATATCACGGGGTTTGGATGCACCGGCGAAGTTTGCGCCAACTCTCAATGTGAGAAAGGGCAATGCACGGTACCGAAGAGGCTAGCAAGGATGGAAGGGTGAGAGTGCGTATAGTCCATGGACTCAACATTGGTCATAAAGAACTCACATACTTATTGAAAAAATCTACAAGTGATCAAAAACCTCGGTACTATACGCATGCTCCTAGGGGGATAGATTGGTAGGAAAAGACCATCGCTCGTCCCCGACCGCCACTCATAAGGAAGACAATCAAATAACACCTCATGTTTCAAATTTGTTGCATAACATTTACCATATGTGCATGCTACGGGACTTGCAAACCTCAACACAAGTATTTCTCAATTTCACAACTACTCAACTAGCACGACTTTGATATTATTACCTCCATGTCTCAAAAAAATCATCAAGCATCAAACTTCTCTTAGTATTCAACACACTCATAAGAAAGTTTTATTATTAATCTTGCATACCAAGCATATTAGGATTTTAAGCAAATTACCATGCTATTAAGACTCTCAAAATAATCTAAGTGAAGCATGAGAGATCAATAGTTTCTATAAAAAAATCCACCACCGTGCTCTAAAAGATATAAGTGAAGCACTAGAGCAAAATTATATAACTCAAAAGATATAGGTGAATCACATAGAGTATTCTAACAAATTCCAAATCATTTATGGCTCTCTCAAAAGGTGTGTACAACAAGGATGATTGTGGTAAACTAACGAGCAAAGACTCAAATAATACAAGACGCTCCAAGCAAAACACATATCATGTGGCGAATAAAAATATAGCTCCAAGAACTACAAAAAAACTACACTTCCGTGATGATACGTGTTTGTCATAGTAGGTCGCGTTTTTTGCCATGCATGTACATCCATGACAAATATATGACAGAATCAAGATAGTCATACATGTGCTGTCGTAGAAGTGTTCCATGACATTACCAAAATTATCATCACGGAAGTGTCCACTTCCATGACGATAAATCGCGCGTCACAGAAGTGCTTTCGTCAAGGGTGACCGACACGTGGCATCCACCGTAACGGAAAACCATTAAGCTATCGGGTCGGATTTTGGATCTGATAACCCGTTAACAGCCCCAACCAATGGGGATTTTCCATGTGTAAAATCATCATTGGCTGGAGGAGACACGTGTCAGGTCCGCGTTGGCACATGTGTCACTCATCCAATGGGCGAGACACGCCTATGATATGTTGACACGTGGACCGGCCCATCAAGTTTAAATGGGCAAGCCCAACTGAAGGCCCACAAGATTTTTCAGACCCTAATGGGCCAGCCCAGCTAAAGACCCATGAGATTTTGCGGACCATAATTGGCTGGCCCGGCTAAAGGCCCACAAGATTTTGCGGGCCATAATGGGCCGGCCCATGTAAAGGCCCACGAGATTTTTGTGTGCCATAAAGGGCCGGCCCAGGTAAAGGCCCACAAGATTCTTGCGGATCATAATGGACCGGCCCAGCTAAAGGCCCACGAGATTTCACCGACATTAATGGGCCGGCCCAGCTATAGGCCCACAAGATTTTGAGGACCCTAGTAGGCCGGCCCATTAACTGGCTGCCATGTTTTGGGCCAAATGTTGGCCCATATTTAATCCGGTCCATTAATGGCCTGCCACACTCCGGGCCTAATAGTGGCCCATATGAGATCCGGCCCGTTAAAAGCCTACCACGTTCTGGGCCAAATTACGGCCCAGATCAGGTCCGACCCTTTAAGAGGCTTTGGGCTCAATTATGGCCCATATCAGATTCGGCCCATCAACTGGACTATGCTTATGGGCCCACTTGCTAAAGCTCCACTTAGTAATTCGGCCTGATATTAGTTTTGGCCTGTGAAGGGCCCGTTTAGCATTTCAGCCCTATATTAATTTCGTTCTGTTAAAAGCCCGTCATATAGTTGGGCCTAACTATGGCCCAGTTTGCATCCGGCCTGCTCGCAGCCGATATCTGATTGGGCCAAACAAGGACCGAGACAATTTTGGCCTGTTAAAAGCCCGTGATTTGATCCGCACAATCATGGGCCGGGGTTCATTTCGGGCTGCTGCCGGCCCGTGAGCTGTTCGGCATGTTTCAGGGCCAACCTATATCGTGATTGCATGACGGCCGGATTATGTACCGTAATTTTATGGTTTGGCTGGTTTACTGCGAAGACAGGATATATATACAGTAAAATAACTGCAGCATCGTGAATAAGAAAAAACCTAGACTATACAATAAAGAAATTACGGCATATTACATCCAATGGGCATCAAAGTTCGCCACTATGATAATAAAGCACAAGCAGACAAGAGATTACATACACTGGGCATCAAAGATCGCCACCAGTGCAAATAAACACGCCGACAAAATAATATGCAAAACCGACAGCACTTCAATAGAGTTCAAGAAAGGTTAGCCCTGCTGGGGAGCTGAAGCGCAAGCAGCTGAGCAAGATGATGAGACTACGCTTGTTCAACTCTTATATTTTCCTCACTCTGAAAGATAAGCAAGAAGACATATGACATGTTTTGCACATAAAAGTGTCAGTGCTGACAATTCATCACATTTCTTACTGACGAATAAAGTGACGCAGTTTAAAATTGCATTAACACAATATGGTATTGTTCAGGTCAAGACATGGCAGGAAATGACATTATGAAGGAGTTGGCAGCTTCACGACACAACTGGATTACAGATCAAGAACTCATAAGTATCAATGGTTAGTGTGATGTCAATTAATACCATTTCAGATTGGCAAATAAAGAGACAATTTAAATAATAGTAGAATGATATGACATTGTTCATAGTTAAGACATTGCAGAATATGACATTGTGCTGTAGTGGGTAGGTTCACCACACCACTGGATTACGGATGAAGAACAGAAGCATACATGCAGTGCAAAAGAAGATCACTTGCTCTGTATAGTTTAATTTACATGGTATGAAGAAGGAACTTGGTTGTACAACTGAAAACTTAAATTGAGAAAGGACAAACTTTTGTTTATGAACTACATAATAAACTTTAAACAAGCAATTTGATGCAAACACCAAAAATAAACAGCTGTTGCAGTCATGCCTAACCAAATATGTACAACAAAGTTTGAAGGCTTGAGATGGACAAACTTACATTATTGGTGAAGACAGGCTCTAAAGGCCTTGTCCATGCTGATGGGGGGGGGGGGAATTCAAGAAGTTTACCACAGAATCTTCTTCAAAAGCATTGCCTTTATTCTACATTTTGTTAAGAGTAAATATAGATGTGATAATATACGAAAAAATGGAGAATATTTAAGATAAGATGAAGAGTGATGCTACATAACCAAGTAGCTATAAATGTAAGTGCAGCGATACAGGCAAAAGGTACAACCAAGAGCAATGCACAGCTAAAATTCTTCAGTACCAACCTTATGGTAAGAGTAAATATAGATCTGATGTGTAGAAAATGGAGGGTAAAGGAAAATAAGCGGCAGAGTGATGGTACATGAACAACTACTTGTCATTATAAGCACACTGATAAAGGACAACATGTACTTACAAGAACAATGCAGAGCTAAAAAAACATTGGCATTGGATATATTTTACACTAATGTAACCATTCATCCAGATCAGATAATTTGCAGCGAACAATTGATAAGCAAGCTATCATGCATACTGCTGTCACATAATGAACCAGTTTTGTATGCAAGTACAGTGATATAGGACAACATGTACTAACAAGAGCAAAGCAGCGGGCAGCATATTTGCGATATCCTGTCGTTCTTGTCAAACCAGAATTCTTCTTCGAGCAGATTTCCTGCAAAAAAGATCCGTAAGGCACATGCGGAAAAGTAGAAGTTCAAATTGTTATGTGATTTCATAGACAGTACCTCATCCTGGGAACGAGACCAGTGCATAACAAGGTTTTTCCATTCAATGTCTTCTAAATTTAGCACAGGAGACTTCACCGAAAATTCGTTTATAGACTTGCCATCAAAGTGTGATTTCCTCAGATAATACCGATACTGCTGCAATGCTTCCTTGAAAAGCACAAGCAAGCTTTGCTCGTCATGACTATCCAGATTGACTCTCACCTAGTTACAACAATGTAATGTAAATCATTGATGTGTTCAATCAGCAGAAAACAGGAAAATAATAACCATGAATAATAGCACTTACACGTAAGTTGGACAGGAAGATGTGAAAATGGTGTTTGTCTTCACAATAATCTTCCCATGATGGGAATATATGCACGTAGTCCCTAACAACATTGAAAGCATTGTCTTTTAAACTGGGAATAAATGGAATGGGGTTCCAATCTGCAGGAATTGGCCGTCTCTGCAGTTGGGATAGGTCTTCGGCCGGTGGACTTGCTGTACTTTTTGCCGGAGTGGGATTTTTCTGTGGTACAACTGGTGCTATGGCAAATGAAATCGGTATATCTTTTGTTGGAGTGTAGGTCCTGTGTGGTGGGGCTAGTGGTGTGGCCAGTGAAGTATGTGTTGGGGATATTACTATTGGATGTAAATCGGCCAGGGGTAGCTGGATTAGCTTTACAAAGATTAGAAGCCAATGAAGATGGAAGAATGATGGCGCTTTACGAAGGCCCAAGGCCTAGAGGCAAGTTAAGACTTGTAGATGTAAACCGACTTAATTGTGTAACTTGCTTTGTAAGATAGGAAGTGTGGAGACCGAACTGGACACATTTATGATTCGGCTTCGGGACTCTGTAAGCATGCGGGCGTCAACCTGTGTATATAAACGGACGACCCGGCAGCGGTTGAGGGACAGACAACAACTCGAGAGCCAGACAAAGCGGATTCGCTCCCTGACCTTCGAAACCCTAGCAATACCAATCACAACTAGACGTAGGCTTTTACCTTCATCGAAGGGGCCGAACTAGTATAAACTCCCAGTGTCCCCTTGTCCGGTTTAACCCCTTTAAGCTAACCCGTTGCGATGGCTCCACGACTAAGTCCTTTCACAAGGACATCTGCCGTGACAAATCCATGACAGTTGGCGCCCACTGTGGGGCTATCGCACGATGGTTTCGAGTTCTTAAAGGGCAGCTTTGATGGACTCAAGGGATATGCTATGGGCCGGATGACGAAGAGTTGTCGCGGCAAGCTCTACATTGACAACGCAGGATGGGGACCCAAGGCCGATTCAATCGAATACGGGTACCGGGTCCCCTTTGGTGGGATTCACGTCTTCATCGGCAAGATTGGCGAACCGGCCCCTGAGCCGGACATCTGCACCGACATCATTGAAACGGCTCGGTGTGCAAGCCCTTCACCGGTTCAGCCTGTGGTGAAGCATGTTTTCGTAGGCGTCATCCATGGAGCAGAATACAAGGACGGACCGACGTCCAATGGAGAAACCGTTGTCTGTTCCGACGACGAGTCTTCTGGAGAGACCGAATCGCTCTATCAGCTGAAGGATGGCCGGATTGGTGGAGGATCTTAGGGCAACAGTATTCCGGACTCCCCTGATCTGCCAAACCGGGCCGCTATCTTCATGGCCGGTACATAGTCGGCGCTTCATTCGTCAGCTGCCGCAGCAATACTCTCCGGTTCAACAATGGCCACGTCGGCAGGGGCAGGAAGCTGCGCCGCCTCTGGCTCAAGTCCTGTCTGACTTGTTCGATGCTTTGGCAACATTGATGGCCGCAGAGGTGGATGTAGTAGCCCGGGATCAGCACAACACGGAGATTGCAAAGGTGAAGGATCAGATAGCCCAGGCTAAAGCGGACCTAGCGGCAAAGAACGTTAGGATAGCTACAGAATGGGCCGAGTTGGAAGCTCAGGCCTACCGGATTAGGCTGGATCAGAACGCTTCCGAAGAAGTCATGAGAAGAAGGTACCGATCACATCTCCCGTCGGGTTATGAGCCACGAAATCTTTTCAATACGCCAGGAGCAGGAACTAGTAACCAGCCAATATTAAACCGGACGGAGGCACCAAGAACAGGAGCGCCGGTTCAGCCGCACATGATGGACCCGCCTCGTCAGAATAACATTGTGCCACAATATGTTCCAACACCTCCCAGGCATTACTCCAACCCGTTGGACAACATTCTGGCCGCCGCTTCACGGTTAGCAGCCCTCCCAACCGACGGCGAGTCACCAGTTGCGATTGAAGCACGACGGGCCAGAGATCACCTTCAAACAGCTCTAAATCAGCAGCAGGCATATTCGCACAGTCGTGAGAGGATTCATTCCACCCCACGTCCAAGCCGGAGCTACAGCAGGCATGTTGAGGATGAACCGGCCGTATCATGTAGTGCACGTCGCCGTAACTCTCTGCGAGGACACAACCCAGCAGGGGGCGGTGCCAATGCGCAGGATGTGGTGGGTCATGGTCGCGCACGTCGGGAGGCCGAGTTAGCGGCTCTGCACGGGGCCCGTCAACCTACTCCGGTTTGTCCCACCGCTTCAGTCGAACTAGGGGTAGTGTTCAGTTCCTTAGGGGTGCCGTGCCTTACCCCCGCTTTGCGTAATGTGAGACTGCCCAAGGATTTCAAAGGACCTCGTAAGGTACCCAATTATACCGCCGATCTACAGCCAGAGGCATGGGTTAAAAGCTACGAGATGGCAATGGAGATGTTAGATGTGGATGAAGCAGTATGTGCTAAATACTTCACCATGATGTTGGAAGGAACAACTTGTACCTGGTTAAAGAGCTTACCGACTAACTCTATCGGATCATGGGCCGAATTGAAGCATCGGTTTATCCAGAACTTCAAAGATACTTGTAAGCAGCCCATGTCAATTGTGGATCTAGCCGCTTGTGTCCAAGAGGAGGGGGAGTCCACGACCCATTGGGTAAAGCGGGTCTCAGCTATTCTGCATTCATCGGATCGTATCAATGCGGATACCGCAGTGCTAACGTTGGAGGGCAATTGTCATTTTTTGCCGCTCAAACAGAAGTTAGGAAGGCTCAAACGTCACTGCAATGATATGTCAACGCTTATGGCCGCTTTGGTTAAGTATGCTGATTCAGATAATACCAAAGACCCTGACTCAGAGGAGGACAAACCGAGGAAAGGGAAAAAGAACGGCAATGCCAAAGGTAAGTAGCATAATCCGGCAGGCCATGGGAACAGTGGTAAGCGCAAAGCCGACAGTAGCTTGGACTTTGTCGCTAACACCAATGCTCAAGAGAATGGCCAGCACCGTAAGGGCAAGCAGCCTAGAGGGGCGGAGGTTCAGGCCCCAATTTGGAGCGCCTGTTAAATCAACCCTGTCCAAAGCATGGATCAAAGGAGAAACCAACATCACATCTTTGGAAGGATTGTTATATGATGCGAGATTTTAAGAACTCCAATATATTCCAGTATGATAATGGCCCGCCTGGCGGTTCAGGAGGTGGTTTCCACGGGCCGGGTTACGGAGGTGGCAGTTCCGGTTCAGGATTTCAGGGTAATCAAACCAGACACATCAATCAAGGGCACCAAGGCAACCATGGAGGTTACAACCATCAGGGGAACCGGCAGCAGCAGCAACAGTCGGGTTATCAGAGTAATCCTAAGCAGTTAAATAGTGGGCAGTATCATGTCTTCACCACTAGCTTGTGTAAACGTGATCAGAAGCTTCACATGAGGGCAGTAAACTCTGTTGAACCGGTGGTGCCTCAGTATTTGCGATGGTCCGAGCAACCCATTTTGTGGAGTAGAGAGGATCACCCCCCTGGGTTGACAATCCGGGTCATCTGGCTTTAGTGGTGGCCCCTCAAGTTGGGGGATACAAGTTCACTAAGGTGCTCATGGACGGGGGAAGTAGTATCAACATTCTATATTATGATACCTTCCTCCGTATGGGGTTGACAGATAAGAATCTTAAACCGTCAAATACCATTTTTCACGGTGTGGTGCCTCGTAAGTCCGCATATCTAGTGGGCAAGATAGCCTTAGAGGTGGCTTTTGGAGATGATTATGATTCAAGGTCAGAAACATTGACTTTTGAGGTGGTGAAAATCAAAAGTACATACCACGCTTTGTTTGGGCGGCCGACTTATGCTAAGTTCATGGCAAGGCCGTGTTATGTTTATCTACAACTTAAAATGCCAGGTCATAAGTGGACTATCACAGTACACAGGAGCAGAAAGGTCGCTTTGGAATGCGAGGAAGGTGATGCGGTTATGCTGAGTCGGTTTGTGCCACGGAGGAGTTGAAGTTCTATAAGGAGCAAGTTGATCCGGCGGATATGACTTCTTTGAAAAAGCCAACTACGGAACATGATCCGGCGTTGAAATTCAAATCGGCCATAGATACTAAGATGATTGACTTTATTCCTGGCGATTCATCCAAGAAGTTCAGCATCAGTGCTAACCTGGATCCCAAATAGGAAAGCGCGCTCATCGAGTTCATCCGTGAGAACCGGGACATCTATGCATGGAAAACTTCTGACATGCCTGAAAGTGCGTTATATCGACTAGAGGGGGGGTGAATAGGCGATTTTTATGAAAGTCTTCAAAACGTGGAAGTTATGAAGACAAACAGTAGAGATATGCCTATCACTATGCAGCGGAAGTTAGATTACACTAGGCAAGCCATGATCAAGTATTCAACAGAGTGAAAGCACAATGACAAGTAGCTGCAGTGTAATAAGGATCAGGTAGGAAGAAGTTATGAAGCCAAACAAATCATACAGTTACGTTGTGAAGACAAAACATATAGCAAGCATGAAATGGCTTCACAATGAGTAACAGTAAGTAAAAGGAAGTGAAGATGAAACCAGTGACTTGTTGAAGACAATGATGTGTTGGACCAGTTCCAGTTGTTGTGACAACTGTACGTCTGGTTGGAGCGGCTAGGTATTTAAACCTTAGGACACACAGTCCCGGACACCCAGTCCTGAACACGCAGCTCAGGACAGCAAGTCCTCACCGTATTCTCCTTGAGCTAAGGTCACATAGTCCTCGCCCAATCACTCTGGTAAGTCTTCAAGGTAGACTCCCAAACCTTCACAGACTTCGTTCACTGGCAATCCACAATGTCTCTTGGATGCTCTGAACGCGACGCCTAACCGTTTGGAGGATGCACAGTCCTCAAGTGAAATAAGTCTTCAGATCACTCAGACAAGAAGACTTAAGTGATGCCCAATTTACTCTGGCTCTGGGTGGTTAGGGCTTTATCCTCGCAAGGAATTTTCTCTCTCAAAGGCTTAGAGGTGGGTTGCTCTCAAACAACAAAAGTCGTGCACTGAAATCTGAGCAGCCAACCGTTTATGGTTGTAGGGGGTGGGCTATTTATAGCCACTTGGCAACCCGACCTGATTTGTCCGAAATGACCCTGGGTCACTAAGGAACTGACACGTGTCTCAACGGTCAGATTTCAAACTCTCATGGCAACTTTACTTGGGCTACAAGCAAAGCTGACTTGTCCGGCTCTGGACAAGATTCGCTCTCATTGTCTTCACTCGAAGACATAGGTTTTTGGTTTAGGCATCACTTCAGTCATTCTGACTGGTTCTCCTGGACCCCACTTAACAGTACGGTGGTTCCTATGACTCAACACAAAAGAAAAAGAACTACGAAAGATCTAAGTCTTCGAGCTCCATAGGCTTCATATCGTGTTTTCTTTTGTCATAGTCTTCAATGTGAATATCTTCATATACCACCTTTGACTTCAATGTCTTCATACATTTTTAGGGGTCATCTCTGGTAGTAAAACCGAATCAATGAGGGACTTCTACTTGTGTTATCCTGCAATTCTCACAAACACATTAGTCCCTCAACTAGGTTTGTCGTCAATACTCCAAAACCAACTAGGGGTGGCACTAGATGCACTTACAATGTCCCCCTTTTTGGTGATTGATGACAAACTAGTTGAAGTTTTCAACGGGGAATATAGACTGTGAAATTGTAAAGGATAAGGAATTGTCTTCATAAGTTGCAAGGGCTCCCCCTGAAGATGTGCATAAAAGTTAATTTGCTTTTGGAATGCAAATGCACATGGCAGGTTGTACTTGTGGAGATCCACTTCAGCTTATGATGACAATCCACTATGCATGTGAAGATATATGAAGATAATGACATGCATAATGGAAAATGGACGTCTGCAGAATGAGATAAGTGCGGAATTTATCGTCGCACATGCGGAATTTATCTTCGCAAAACAGGGTGGCAAACAAGTAGCAGACGACCATCTGGTTTAAGTGCTACAACTCACAAGAACCAAATGTAAAACAAGAGTTGTAAGCACGAAGCAAAATATAACAAAACATAAAGCACCCACCCATATGGACCCGCTTGAAGACTATCAACCCATATGCTTCTCCCCCTTTTGTCAGCAAGGACCAAAAAGGTTTGAAGACATAGAGTGTCTACTCGTTCCTAGGAGCAGCAGGGTCGTTGGAGGTGTTTGGCGGTGCAGAAGAGCTTGGAGGTGCTGAAGCAGGTGGCGGTGAGGTAGCATCGTCTTCTTCATCAATGATTCTGGCAGTGACTGTGGCAGCAGATGAAGAAAACTCAGAGTCTTCAAGTGATGGTGTGCTTTGCATCACAGCCCTTCTAGGAGGTGTGGTGTCAAACTTGAATCGCTCAGTGAAGCCATCCTCTTCAAGCTCAGCTTCAGTACATATCATTGATAGCCCTTTCCATGTGCGGCGACAGGTTTCATGGGCAAGGAAAGCGTTCTTGGTGGCAAGATTTCGGATGCGATTGACATCCACCAAGAGGCTCTTCATCTGTCTCTTCAACCAGTCATGATGCCTATCCTACTTTTGATGAAGGGCCACAAGAAGCTCTCGGTCATTGAGAACACGAGCGCGCTTCTTGGGTCTTGAAGCAGTTGCACTATCAGTGGCTTCAGTTGAAGCAGGGTGTGGCGCACGTGTAGTGCCAGCCAAAGGATACACCCTGGAGATGGCTTCAACACCTTCATCGTTCTGAGTGAAGCTCTGGTGTTCTGCGTGCTGAAGACTCGAAGGTTGCTTGGCAGGCTCAGGATATATAGCTTCAGCAGAGGTATCCACATCTGGCAAGAAGATTCGATGGTTGCGGGCTGAGGGCTGATATGAGATCGCAGAGTGAAGCTTGATCAGTCTCATTACCCAAGGAGCATAGAACTTCAAACCAAGTAAATCTGAGCCTGATGCAGCTCGTTAGCGTATGAAGAAGTCCTGTGCGTTGAAGCATTTGCCATGAAGGATACAAAATATCAGAATCTTCATTGCACCCTCGATCTTGGCATTTGGAGAGTGCCCTTTGATAGGCCAGAGAGTCCGCCGGATAATGTGATAGATGGTTCTGGGCAGGTACTCAAAGTCTTCAACAAAGAACTTTGTTGGATAAGGAGCATCGTGGGGCAATGGCTTCATCATGGAGAGCATCTGACTCATATTCGGTTCAGGCGTCTGGAATATGCTCTCAAGACCTTCAGTGTGTAGTGGACAACCTTCCTCGAAGAATTCGCTAGGAGTGGGCAGGCCGGTGAGCTCAATGATATCAAATGCATTGGCTTCGTGATGGACATTGCCGGTCATCCACTCCAGGGCCCAAGTCTTCGGATCTCTGTTGTATCCTTTGATGTGGAGGGTGGCATAGAATTGCAGCAGAAGCTCTTCATTCCAGTGCTCTTCATCAGTTACAAACTGCAGCAGACCCACTTGCTTGAAGCAATCCAACGCTTCCTCTAAACAGGGCAGACCAGCAATGGCTTCAACATCAAGGCGCTTGTGCGGGAAGATGCGACCTTGGTTGTATAGGATGCATGAATAGTAGCTGCGCTGAGGATAGCTCCAGAACCTATCTAATGAAATCCTTTCCCTTGAATAGGGGTTCTTGGAGCTGTTGAAGAACGTATTATCTGCCTTGAAGCTATTGATGTTAAAGGAGTCAGGTGCTGATGCAGGACCTGGGAACCTCGGCAGCCTTGGGACTGGCTTCTGGACATGAGGCCTGTGCTCAACATGGTAATCAAATTGAGGACCTGCAGCAGACTCAGGAATAGAAGTGTCTGGATCAGTAGCTTCGCTGTCTTCTGAAGCTTTTGGTGGGGAGGGCTCCACATTGGCTTCAGTGTTGGTTGTGGCAGCCTCAATATTTTCAGCCTCCGCTTGACTAGCTGGAGAGTCAGACTTAGGCACGTTCTCCTGGAGAACTGCTTCGTGGTGTAGCGGGGAAGTAGGATCTTGTGGTACTTCTTCATTTTCTTCGGCTGATGCAGCCGGAATGTCTTCAGCATAGACTTGAGGCCTTGGACCTTTGCGAAGCCTGCGGAATGCAGACGACGCCTGTGGGGTTGGAGTGGGCTGGGCCTCAAAGTCTTCTTCCTCTTGAGGGCGATCCTCCCATGACGCATCTTGTGCAATTGGCGTCAGAGGACGACCAATGCTTATGAGTTCGCTGTGTTCATACTGAGGAAGGGCTGCATCATCTTGTACATTGTCCTGATGACCAATGTCTTCAGCAGCGATGGGGTCGGCTGCTGGTATGTCTTCAGCTTCAGGAGCCTCTATGGAAGCAGGCTCATGAACTGTCAGTTGTCGTTCTGCGTCAGGATGGACGACAGAAAGGGGTTCAACCATCAAGGGCTCTGTGGGAGCAGCCCGAGCTTTCTTGATCTTTCGCTTCTTCTGAGTGGGAGCAGAAGGAGAGGCTTCAGTATGTTTCCGCTTCCTAGCTTCAGCCTCTGCAGTTCGCGTCTTCTTGAGCTCTGAAGCGGTTGACCGACTCTTTGGCTTCGAGCCAGTCGTTGCAGTTGGGAAGACAATTGGAACTGCTTCTTGTCTTGGTGCCTCTGGTTCAGCCATAGCAGGCTTCTTCTTCTTCTTCGCGGCCATCCTGGGGTCGATGCCAGGACGCCCAAGTGCCTTGCGCTTCTCGGCCTCATTGTAGGCGTGCACACATCTGTCTGCCAGAGACTTCATTCGCTCCCGCGAACCTTGAGCTTCTGCATGCTTCTTCAGAAAGTTTTCCTTTAGTTCGTGCATCATGACCTTGAAGCTCTTCACTTCTTGCACGGTGAGCTTGGCCATATGCTTCTTGAACTGAGCCTTTTCATGATCAATTTTCTGCTTCGGTTCAACAATGCGCTGGGCAATTGCAAGTTTTGAAGCAATAGCGCCTTGGAACGCGACGCTGAGGCCAACGGGCAGCTGCAGATCTTCGAAGCTGATGTTTGGTGTGGCAAACCATTCGTTGATGAAGTTGTGGATGATGGTGACATCAAAGAGAGGCAATTTGTTGAAGATTTCAACTTCTTCTTTGCTCTTGATGAGCTGCTCGAGAGCGTCATCTCCAAGATCTTCATCACTTGACAGATCAATGGCTTTGCTGCGCAGAATGGCAGCAGCTGTGAGCTCTTTGCTGGTGTGTGGCTGAGGCATCTTGGCCTTCTGGGGCTTCAAGACATGGGATACGTCTTCAGACTGCACACTGTCTTCAGGAGGTGCAGTTGCCAATGGCTTCGCCCTTGAGATTTTTGGTGAAGGGGCCGGCTTTGAAGCTTTTGGCTTCTTCGACTGCTTTGGCTTCGGTACAGCAGGAGCTTCATCAGACTCAGAGTCAGCTGGAGGGTCATTCACGGCAGTCCCTTGGACTAAGATGCAGGTGATGAGGCCCTCAAGGTTGGCATACGGACCGATGATATTGGGTTCTGCGTCGCGTGTGCCATCTGCCCTTGGTGCGGAGGGACCAGGGTTGAAGTATAACCCAAATTTCTTCTTGTTCAGCTTCGCTGATTGTTGGGAAAATTGGAAGTTGCACTTGAACAGATTGTCATCACGACACCAGAGTAGTGACGACGGATGTGCATCATCAGGCTGTGGCCCACGAACCATGCATGGATAGAAGCTTTGGGCAATAGCTTCATCTCTGGACCTGGGTACAAGGTTCTTGTATAAGATGTCTCCCCACGGTCTTTTGTGGCACTTTTCTCAGCATACTCCTGGGTGACGAAGCAGTATTGGAACCATTGTTCTGCCCAATAGCGTCGAATCCATTGGATTCGGGTCTTGTGCTGACCATAATTCTCTTCAGGATCTGTTTTGTACATTTCTGCCAGTTCATCAGGCAGATCTTTGGATGTTCCTCCACGTCTCTGTCTGCCCCCCTTCCTTGCTGCTGTTTCTGAAGCCATAAACTTTAACTTGAAAGGCTTCAAAACTTTCAAAGGCTTCAAAGGCTTTCTTTTGCTGGACCAACAGGAACTGGCTTCAGGAGAATTTATGTGATGCTGTAGGAATTCTGCAAATGAATGCAGACTATGAGAACCAAGGGATTCTCCCACGGACATGTACCTGTGACAGCATTAAGGTGCGAGGGAAGGGGAAGAGGTCATATGCATTCTCAGAAGATTTTGAAGATAAATCAGTTTAGAAGACATTGACCTCATCGTGCGAAGACATTCACTCATAGATAAGAAGTTGGTTCCAGATTTGTACGAATCCACAGATCAGTACAAGTGAGGAATCTAACTACTTTGTGAAGCACAAGTGAATATACTAGGCATGTTATGAGATGCAGTTTGAGAGAGATCTAGCTTGCGTGAACAGAAACTTCTTGTGGTAGAAAGTGACAGAACAAGAGGATATATGGTGCTGTAAAAAGGCAGTTTTATTTACCACACTTGGAACTGCTAGACGGAGTGGGAGATGATGCCGAGCAGTTCAATCCTCCGTGCCCTAACTTGGCGACGGAAGACACCTACGGCGATGGCGGAGAGGACGATGTCCGCGATCGGCGTGAAGACGGCGTCGGAGAGGTTGCGGCAGCGAAGCGCTTCGTCGCCGGCATCGTCGAGAACTAGCGGTGGCGCTAGGGTTCGTGCGAGGGTGGAAGAAGGAGATAATGACCGCGGTAAGTGTGAATTTATAGGCGCAGGGGTGGCACTGCGCTATTACTCAGGTGCCCCTGGCGATTCGCATCTGAGGAATGTGGCCATCATGTGGTATTTTGGGGGCAGTTCCACGTCCCACGCACGCCTGGATTGTCGGGTGGTCGTTCCTACTTCTCTGGATTTCATGTGGATAAATGAGCATTGAAAACGGACTTAAATGTTGTCTCTGTGTCTTCTGCTGACAAGGACGCAGAGAAGACATTCGACAGTTTCAATAGAATGCATATGACTTGGAGAGATAGAATTTTGAGATAGAGAGCATAGAGAGGTTAGGGTCCGATCACATTCACTTAGTTCAAAAGATTCAAACAAGAAGACATAGCTATAAGTGAATGTTGTAGAGGACAGAACACTAGTATATATATATATATATCTATATAATCAACGTAGTGAAGATAATCATGAAGACATGTTGAATTCGAAGCCAAACCAAATGTGAAGACATTGCAAGGTAACGCCATGAGTGAAACACTTCAAAATAGAACGTTTGGTGGCGGCGTTACCCACCGTATAGGAAGTATTAGACCTAGACACGGCACACAATTATCGTGGCGCTCCGAAATCAAATTCCACATTAATGTATTCACACTTAGAATGTATGTCTTCATTGATTGAAGATATACTTTACTTCGTGTGTTGCACATCTAAGTCATCAATATGCATAAGGGTTAGGATGTGTGCCTGATCACAGGACATTTGAGGATTCCAGGATATTTAGCTCACACCATAACTTGCAAAACCTCTTCTCATCCAAGGGCTTGGTGAAGATATCTGCCAATTGCTCTTCAGTGTTGACGTGTATGATATCAATGTCTTCCTTCACAACATGATCTCTGAGAAAGTGATGACGAATTTCAATGTGCTTTGTCTTCGAGTGCTGAACTGGGTTGTTGGCAATCTTGATGGAGCTTTCGTTGTCGCAGTAAAGTGGCACTTGCTTCAGATGAATGCCATAGTCCTTGAGTGTTTGCTTCATCCACAGAAGCTGAGCGTAGCAAGATCCAGCAGAAATGTATTCAGATTCAGTAGTGGAGAGAGATACACAGTTCTGCTTCTTTGAAGACCAACATACAAATGATCGTCCCAGAAAGTGACATGTGCCTGATGTAGACTTGCGATCAACTTTGTCACCGGCATAATCAGCATCCGAGAATCCAACCAAATCAAACTCTGAGCCCTTTGGATACCATAATCCTAGAGTTGGGGTGTGAGCCAAATATCGAAGAATTCGCTTCACAGCTAAGTGATGCGATTCCTTTGGTGCCGCTTGAAATCGAGCACACATGCAAACACTAAGCATAATATCTGGCCTAGATGCACATAAATAGAGCAAAGAACCAATCATGGAGCGGTATACCTTTTGATCGAACTCTTTACCATTGTCGTCGGGACCCAGATGATGTTTGGCTGGCATTGGTGTTGTGAAGCCTTTGCAGTCTTGCATACCGAACTTCTTCAGGCAATCTTTGAGATACTTCTCTTGAGATATGAAGATGCCATTGCGTTGTTGTCGTATTTGAAGACCAAGGAAGAACTTCAGCTCCCCCATCATGGACATCTGATATTGCTCTTGCATCAAATATCCAAACTCTTCACTGTACTTCTGATTTGTGCAGCCGAAGATAATGTCATCCACATATATTTGGCACACAAATAGTTCACCATCATATGTCTTCGTGAAAAGAGTGGGATCTAGGGAACCAGGTATGAAGCCTTTGCTCTTCAGGAAGTATTTGAGTGTGTCATACCAGGCCCTAGGGGCTTGTTTGAGGCCATACAGCGCCTTGTTGAGCTTGTATACCATGTCAGGATGTTTTGGATTTTCAAAGCCAGGCGGTTGTGCAACATACACTTCTTCTTCAATCTTGCCATTGAGAAAGGCACTCTTGACATCCATTTGATATAGAAGTATGTTATGATGATTTGCATAGGCCAGCAGTATGCGTATGGCTTCAAGCCTAGCCACAGGAGCAAATGTTTCATCGAAGTCAATGCCTTCCACTTGAGTATATCCTTGAGCAACGAGACGAGCTTTGTTTCTAACAACTTGACCATGCTCATCTTGCTTGTTGTGGTATATCCATTTGGTGCCTATTATGTTGTGCTTCCGTGGATCAGGACGCTTAACCAGTTCCCATACATTATTCAGCTCAAACTGTTGAAGCTCTTCTTGCATAGCTTGAATCCATTCAGGTTCCATGAAGGCTTCTTCAACTTTCTTGGGTTCTGATATTGAGACGAATGCGAAGTGCCCATAGAAATTTGCTAGCTGAGTTGCCCTTGAACGAGTGAGTGGACCAGGTACATTGATGCTGTCAATTATTCTGTCAATCTGCACTTCATTGGCAACACGAGGATGTACAGGGCGAAGACTTTGCTCTTGCTGATCTGTGTTGTTGTTGGGAGGAATGTCTTCAGGCTGAGCATTGTCTTCATGTTGATCAGGTGCTGAGATGATAAGTTCTTCTTCAGGATGAGCTTCAGAAGGTATGATCTCTCCAGTTCCCATTAGCTTGATTGATTCACTAGCTGGAATTTCATCTAGCACATTTGGCAGTTGCTCTCGGTCTCATCGAACCGCACATCCACTGTTTCAACCACTTTGTAATGAAAGAGATTGAAGACTCTGTAGGAGTGCGAATCCTTTCCATATCCAAGCATAAAACCCTCATGTGCTTTTGGTGCAAATTTTGAGGTGTGATGTGGGTCCTTGATCCAGCACCTTGCGCCAAATACTCTGAAGTAACTGACATTTGGCTTTTTGCCAGTAAGGAGCTCATAATATGTCTTGTTCAGAAGCTTGTGAAGATAAATACGATTGATTGTATGGCATGCAGTGTCAATGGCTTCAGTCTAGAATTTTCTTGGAGTCTTGTATTCATCTAGCATCGTTCTGGCCATCTCAATGAGTGTTCTGTTCTTGCGTTCGACGACGCCATTCTGCTGTGGCGTGTACGGAGCTGAGAATTCATGTGTGATGCCCAAGGTATCAAGATATGTATCAAGGCCAGTGTTCTTGAATTCAGTCCCATTGTCACTTCTGATGTGCTTTATCTTGGCGCCAAAATTGTTCATAGCACGATTGGCGAAGCGTCTGAATACATCCTGCACTTCAGTCTTGTAAAGGATTATGTGCACCCAAGTATATCTAGAGTAATCATCAACAATGACGAAGCCATAGAGGCAAGCAGTAGTAGTAAAAGTTGAGTAATGAGTGGGGCCAAAAAGATCCATGTGAAGCAGTTTGAAGGGTCGTGTAGTGGTCATGATTGTCTTCGAGGGATGTTTTGCCCTCGTCATCTTCCCTGCTTCACAGGCACCGCATAAGTGATCTTTCTTGAACTTGACGCCCTCGATGCCTATGACATGCTTCTTCTTCGCAAGGGTGTGGAGGTTCCTCATGCCAGCATGCCCAAGCCTCCGATGCCAAAGCCAGCATTCTGAAGCTTTTGCAAGAAGACATACTGCAAGTTGTGGCCCCGCTGAGAAATCTACCACATACAGATCATCTTTTCGATACCCTTCAAACACTAGAGACTTGTCAGATTCCATTAGTACAAGACAACGATATTTTCCAAACATTACGATCATGTTCAAATCGCAGAGCATTGAGACAAACATTAAGTTGAAGCCAAGGGATTCAACAAGCATGACTTTATCCATGTGTTGATCCTTTGAGATTGCAACTCTACCTAGACCCAATACCTTACTTTTACCAGTGTCAGCAAATGTGATGTGGCTCTTGTCGGATGGACGTAAGGTTGAGTCCATAAGAAGGCTTCTTTTGCCAGTCATGTGATTTGTACATCCACTATCAATAATCCATTCTGAAGACTTTGAAGACGCTGGTGTCGTACCCTACAGTGCAGTTAGGGGGATAGGCTTCACGAAAAGAATTGTGAAGCAAAAACATTTGACGAACCAGTGGGTTATGAAAGCTTAGATCCAGATTAGGACTAATAGGGAGAGTAGCATGCGATTCAGGAACGAAGTACATAATGATGCCATTCGGGCATTTTATCTTGCGCCCTATAAGATTTTTAAGGTCCCCAGCAATTTTGGTTTTCTGCTGGAGACCTTTCCCTGCAAAAGAGAGTTAAGCCTTCTTAACCACGCACATCTTCAAGGGTGGCTTAGAAGCAATAAGTCTAAGTGCAGCATCTGAGAATTTTGGCTTTGAAGCCTTAGCAAATAGTCTTGCAGGTGGACAATAGTACTCATAAGAATAAGCAGAATAATTTTTGGTCATATGAACATGACGGTTTGATGAACCGCTCTCATATTCATATGCCTGAGTATGGTTTCCCTGCAAAACATTTGCGTTAGTGTGACTCAGGTGAGTCCTCTGTTTGTATGAAGCCTTTGAACCGTATGAAGCCTTTGGTCTGAGGTTTGTCTTCTTCAAGTGAGGTGTCATGAAGACATTCATAGGAAGATTTTCCAGACACTTTTTCGGAACCCAGATCTTCTTCATAGGCGGTCCATTCCTGCAGTTAGTACCAATGTACCTGGCAAACACTTCACCATTCTGATTCTTAAATAGTATATAGTTTGCATCAAAGGATTCATCAATGATAATGGGGTTAGCACAAGTGAAGCCAGATAAATTGGATGGATCCGCTGAAGGTTCCTTTGCAGCAACCCACTTGGTTTTGGGGTACTGCTCAGGTTTCCAGTAAGAGCCATCTGCATTTATTTTCCTTACGAACCCAACACCCTCTTTCCTAGGGTTTTGGTTCAGAATCTGCTTCTTGAGGACATCACATAATGTCTGATGTCCTTTAAGACTTTTGTACATCCCTGTTTCAAGCAATGTCTTCAACCTAGCATTCTCATCAGCAATAGCAATGGTATCCTCAGCAGAGGGGTTAGTTACCACATCAACAGTTGAAGATATTGCAACAGCAGTAGCAGTGGAACATTCAGCAACAGAAGTAGCATTATCACGCTCAATGCATTTAAGACATGGTGGTTCAAATCCTTCCTGAGCGGAACTGATCTGTTCGGCGCGAACTGACTCGTTTTCCTTTTGAAGATCTTCATGAGCCGCTCTCAATTTCTCAAGTTCTTGCTTCCTTTGAAGATAATCATAGGAAAGCTTTTCATGAGTTGTTGAGAGAGTATCAAGACGATCTTCAAGTTCTTGATACTTAACGTGAAGATTTTTTATGTCTTCAATTAAGGATTCAGATCGATTCATTTCAGCACCCAACAGATCATCGCTTCTGTCTAATAGTTTTTGAATATGTTCCATGGCCTTTTGTTGTTCAGTTGCAATTTTAGCAAGTGTTTTGTAACTGGGTTTTGAATCACAATCAGAGTCATCGTCACTGGATGTTTGATAGCGAGTAGTGCGTGTGTTTACCTTGGCACCGCGTGCCATGAAGCAGTAGGTAGGAGTGGAGTCATCCTTGTCATTTGCATCGGTGTCGGTGATGAAGTTATTGTCTTCAGTGTTGAAGATGGACTTGGCGATGTATGCTGTAGCCAGACTTGCAATGCCAGAATCAGACTCCTCCTCAGACTCCACCTCTGCCTCCTCAGAAGCGGATTCCTCCTCAGAATCCATTTCCTTGCCAACAAACGCATGTGCCTTGCCAGATGAGCTCTTCTTGTGTGATGAAGACTTTGAGGAAGACTTGGAAGAAGACTTTGAGTATTTCTTCTTCTTCTTGTCGTCAGAGTCATATTCCTTGCTCTTCTTCTTCCTTTTGTTCTCATTGTCCCACTGTGGACACTCAGAGATGAAGTGTCCAGTTTTCTTGCACTTGTGGCATGTTTTCTTCTTGTAGTCATGAGAAGAAGCTTCATCATTCCTTGAGCTTGATCATGAAGACTTTCTGAAGCCTTTCTTCTTGGTGAACTTTTGGAACTTCTTCACAAGCATTGCAAGTTCCCTTCCAATGTCTTTAGGATCATCAGAACTGCTGTCAGATTCTTCTTCAGATGAGGAAACAGCTTTTGCCTTCAAGGCACGAGTTCGCCCATAGTTTGGACCGTAGATATCTCTTTTCTCAGAAAGCTGAAACTCATGTGTGTTGAGCCTCTCAAGTATGTCAGATGGATCGAGTGTCTTGAAATCAGGACATTCTTGAATCATCAGGGCTAGGATGTCAAACGAACTATCAAGTGATCTCAGCAGCATTTTGACGACTTCGTGTTTGGTAATCTCAGTGGCACCGAGGGCTTGAAGCTCATTTGTGATGTCAGTGAGTCTGTCAAATGTGTGTTGGACATTCTCATTGTCATTTCGCTTGAAGCGGTTGAAGAGATTGCGAAGGACGCTGATTCTTTGATCTCTCTGGGTTGAGATGCCTTCATTGACCTTGGAGAGCCAGTCCCAGACCAGCTTGGATGTCTTCAAAGCACTCACACGGCCATACTGTCCTTTGGTTAGATGACCACAGATGATGTTCTTGGCAGTAGAGTCCAGTTGAACGAATTTCTTGACATCAGCAGCAGTGACACCTTCTCCAGCCTTGGGAACGCCGTTCTCGATGACATACCATAGGTCGACGTCAATGGCTTCAAGATGCATACGCATCTTATTCTTCCAATAGGGATATTCAGTTCCATCGAAGACGGGGCACGCAGCGGAGACTTTGATTATCCCTGCAGTCGACATAGCTAAAACTCCAGGTGGTTAAACCGAATCACACAGAACAAGGGAGCACCTTGCACTGATACCAGTTGAAAGTGCGTTATATCGACTAGAGGGGGGGTGAATAGGCGATTTTTATGAAAGTCTTCAAAACGTGGAAGTTATGAAGACAAACAGTAGAGATATGCCTATCACTATGCAGCGGAAGTTAGATTACACTAGGCAAGCCATGATCAAGTATTCAACAGAGTGAAAGCACAATGACAAGTAGCTGCAGTGTAATAAGGATCAGGTAGGAAGAAGTTATGAAGCCAAACAAATCATACAGTTACGTTATGAAGACAAAAGATATAGCAAGCATGCAATGGCTTCACAATGAGTAACAGTAAGTAAAAGGAAGTGAAGATGAAACCAGTGACTTGTTGAAGACAATGATGTGTTGGACCAGTTCCAGTTGCTGTGACAACTGTACGTCTGGTTGGAGCGGCTAGGTATTTAAACCTTAGGACACACCGTCCCGGACACCCAGTCCCGAACACGCAGCTCAGGACACCAAGTCCTCACCGTATTCTCCTTGAGCTAAGGTCACATAGTCCTCGCCCAATCACTCTGGTAAGTCTTCAAGGTAGACTCCCAAACCATTCACAGACTTCGTTCACTGGCAATCCACAATGTCTCTTGGATGCTCTGAACGCGACGCCTAACCGTCTGGAGGATGCACAGTCCTCAAGTGAAATAAGTCTTCAGATCACTCAGACAAGAAGACTTAAGTGATGCCCAATTTACTCTGGCTCTGGGTGGTTAGGGCTTTATCCTCGCAAGGAATTCTCTCTCTCAAAGGCTTCGAGGTGGGTTGCTCTCAAATGACAAAAGCCATGCACTGAAATCTGAGCAGCCAACCGTTTATGGTTGTAGGGGGTGGGCTATTTATAGCCACTTGGCAACCCGAACTGATTTGTCCGAAATGACCCTGGGTCACTAAGGAACTGACACGTGTCTCAACGGTCAGATTTCAAACTCTCATGGCAACTTTACTTGGGCTACAAGCAAAGCTGACTTGTCCGGCTCTGGACAAGATTCGCTCTCATTGTCTTCACTCGAAGACATAGGTTTTTGGTTTAGGCATCACTTCAGTCATTCTGACTGGTTCTCCTGGACCCCACTTAACAGTACGGTGGTTCCTATGACTCAACACAAAAGAAAAAGAACTACGAAAGATCTAAGTCTTCGAGCTCCATAGGCTTCATATCGTGTTTTCTTTTGTCATAGTCTTCAATGTGAATATCTTCATATACCACCTTTGACTTCAATGTCTTCATACATTTTTAGGGGTCATCTCTGGTAGTAAAACCGAATCAATGAGGGACTTCTACCAGTGTTATCCTGCAATTCTCACAAACACATTAGTCCCTCAACTAGGTTTGTCGTCAATACTCCAAAACCAACTAGGGGTGGCACTAGATGCACTTACAATGCCAGGTGTACCGAGGGAACTCGCTGAGCACACACTTAACATTGATCCTAAGTTTAAACTGGTCCAGCAGTTTCTTCGCCGCTTCAATGAAGAAAGGCGCAAGGCTATTGGTGAAGAGGTAGCTCGGTTGTTGGCCGCCGGGTTTATCATGGAAGTCTTTCACCCAGAGTGGTTGGCTACTTTGGTGCTGGTTCTTAAGGAAAATGGCACTTGGCGTATGTGTGTGGATTACACAGATTTGAACAAGGCTTGTCCTGTAGACCCCTTTGCCCTCCCTCGTATCGATCAGATCATTGATGCTACGGCAGGTTGTGAACGTTTGTGTTTTCTGGACGCTTACTCTGGTTATCATCAGATCAAGATGGCAATTAAGGAACAGGAGAAGACAGTTTTCATAACTTGCTTTGGAGCCTTCTGCTATGTCTCCATGCCCTTTGGACTCAAGAGTGCCCAGGCGACTTATCAGCGTTGTGTTCAGAATTGTCTTCATAAGCAGATTGGGCACAATGTTCATGCATATGTGGATGATATTGTGATAAAGTCCAGAAAGGAGGAAACATTGATAGAGGATTTGAGAGAAACCTTTGACAACCTCCGGGTTTACAAGATGATGCTCAATCCAGAAAAGTGTGTCTTTGGTGTTCCAGCAGGCAAACTTTTGGGTTTTCTGGTGTCAAATAGAGGTACTGAGGCTAATCCAAAAAAATCAGCAATTACATCTTTGGCTAAACCGGCGTGTATCAATGACGTTCAACGCCCGGCCGGCCGGATTGCGGCTTTCAGCCGGTTTATCAGCCGTCTTGGGGAGAAGGCTATCCCTTTATATCAGATGCTCAAGAAAACAGATGATTTTGTCTGGAGTGAGGCAGCTGATAAGGCGTTTGAGGATCTAAAGAGGCAGTTAGCTGAACCGCCTGTGCTTGCAGCACCGATCGATAAGTAGCCATTATTGCTATACGTGGCTGTTAATGCCCGAGCTGTTAGCGTGGCTATTGTGGTGGAGCGCAAGGAAGCTGGCAAGGAATATCCGGTTCAACGGCCGGTTTATTATATCAGTGAGGTGCTCATTGAGTCAAAGCAGAGGTATCCACATTGGCAGAAGCTGGTGTATGGAGTGTTTATGGCAATTCGGAAGCTTAAACACTATTTTCAGGGTCATCCTATTACAGTGGTCAGTTCAGCCCCTTTGGGAGATATCATTCAGAACAGAGAAGCAACTGGCCGGATTGCCAAATGGGCTATTGAGCTTGGACCTCACAGGCTCTAATACATGCCTCACACAGCAATTAAATCCCAAGCACTTGTGGACTTCATCAATGATTGGACAGAATTGCAGGCACCAAAGGAAATGCCAGATAACACGTATTGGACTGTTCACTTTGATGGATCTAGACAGTTGGAGGGCTCGGGGGCTGGAGTCATACTAACTTCCCCACGAGGTGACAAGTTTTGTTATGTCCTCCATTTAATGTTCCCTTGTACTAACAATGCAGCTGAATATGAGGCCTTACTCCATGGTCTTCGGATGGCTAAGGAGATGAACTTAAGCCGGGTTAAGTGCTTTGGGGATTCAGATCTAGTAGCCCAACAGGTGTCTGGAACTTGGGATTCTAAAGACCCACTCATGGCTGCATATCGACGAGAGGTGGACACAGTGGCTGGTCACTTCAAGGGTTATCAGGTGGACCATATAGACCGGTGAAAGAATGAGGCGACAGATGCCTTAAGCTGCCTTGGTTCTCAGCGTAAACCAGTCCCACCAAATGTCTTTCTTGACGTGCTGCATAATCCGTCGGTCAAAGTACCAACAGAGGAGGAGTTGGCTATTCCTGACCCGGAGGCTCAATTGGTGGCAGCTTTGCATGTCATACCAGATTGGACAATCCCGTACCTAGCTTACATGAACTGGGGCGAGTTACCAGAGGATGAAACTTCGACCCGGTAGATAATCCGGCGTTCCAAATCAATGACCATACTCAAGGAGAGTTACATCGTTACAGTGTATCAGGGGCGATTCAGCGTTGTGTTTCTCCTCAAGAGGGTTGTGAAATTTTGCGAGAAATCCATGAAGGGGATTGCGGTCACCACACCGGTTCAAAGTCTTTGGTGGCTAAAGCTTTTCACCACAGTTTCTATTGGTTAACAGCTCATGCTAATGCTGAGGATTTAGTCAAACGATGTGACGGTTGTCAAAAATTTGCACACCGTGCTCATATTCCGGCTCAAGAGCTGAGGATGATTCCAATAACATGGCTGTTTGCGACTTGGGGACTTGATATGGTTGGACCCTTTAAGCGCTCCAAGGACAAAAAGACCCACTTATTAGTGGCAATTGATAAATTCACCAAATGGGTGGAAGCAGAGCCAGTCAGTAAGTGTTATGCGGCCACGGCGGTTCAATTCATCAAAAAGGTGATATTCCGGTTTGGCTTTCCACACAGTATTATAACTGATAATGGTACTAATCTGTCAAAGGGAGAGATGGAGGAGTTCTGCCAACCTGAGCACATCCGGCTTGATATAGCATCGGTGGCTCACCCCCAATCTAATGGTCAAGCGGAGAGGGAAAATCAAGAAATTTTGAGAGGTATTAAACCCCGGCTTATGGTTCCTTTGAAGCGGACACCGGGTTGTTGGGTGGAGGAATTACCTTCTGTGTTATGGAGCATCAACACCATGCCTAACAGATCGCCGGGTTACACACCTTTCTTCATGGTTTATGGAGCGGAGGCGGTTCTCCATAGTGACATCCGTCACGACTCGCCCCGTGTGGCAACTTACATTGAAGCGGATAACGAGACAGCTCGTCAGGATTCTCTGGACCTGTTAGATGAGGAGCGTGATCTTGCAGCAGCACGTTCGGCGATTTATCAACAAGATCTCCGACGTTATCACAGTCGCCGGGTTAAGACCAGAACCTTTCAAGAGGGTGATTTGGTGCTCCAGCTCATCCAGGATCAAACTGATATGCACAAATTATCCCCACCTGGGGAAGGACCTTTTGTGGTCAGCAAGAATCTGCACAACGGGTCATACTACCTCATTGATGTTCGAGAGCACAAAGACTCACGTAAATCAGAGGAGGAGACCAAGCGGCCATGGAACATAGCTCTTCTTCGGCCTTACTATACTTGAACCATAGGCTCTTCATATGTACATATTTATGACGATGTATATATTATATAATAAACCGGAGCCTCCATTAAAGCGGGGTCTCTGTTCTTTTTACATCATATGTGTGCTTACAAGAGTTTCTACTGACAAAGCAGAGTTTTTTGTTAAACCGGTCTCTGCAGCCGCACGGATATAAAGAAATTCACTAGGGGGCTTGGTCATATCTAAACCATAGCTACACCTCTTGATCGGTTTGTAACCACAAAGGGATATCACTAGGGGGCTTAGTTGTTATCACACCATAGCTACACCTCTTGATAGGTGTTAAGACAAAAAGGAAATTATGTGGGGCCAAAGAGAGTGTTGCACAAAGCAGAAACTCAAACATAGGCACCCACTGAGCACATCTCACAAAGTTACTTGGGGGCTCTTTGTGCAAAAGTAACAAAGAGTTTGGAAGGACCCTTGTAATTGGCTATCAAGCCACGACTTGGAAGCCTGGTGTATTCACCTAAAACCCCGGGTTAACCTGCCTTCATCAAGTAAGCCACTCCTATCCAGGTAATCCTAGTATGACCCGCCGAACGTTTGACAAGTCAATCTTATATAGACCCTAAACTTGTCAAAGTTAAAACGACGATTGGTTAATTGGAGGCCCATCTTAAAAGGCTTTGTTAAATGGTTTAACTCAGAGGCCTGGCATCCCATGAAAAGCCTCAATTTGGAGCCTGGCAGCTCGTAAAAAGCCATGCATATTTCTTTTTTGAGTCTTATTTGCTAAGTTTTTTTTTGACTTTATTGAGGTTCATAATGTCTTCTGATAAACCAGTGTCCTTGACCCGGCTCGGCTCTTAACTACAAGTTTTCAGTACATGACCAGTGATAAACTGGCGTTTGTTACCTCGGTCTGGTTTTGACTAACAAGTCGCCAATGTTATAAGGAAACCCGATGTTTATTATATACCGGTACGGTTTGTTATCATAATCCGGCAAACTAAGGACGGAGTGATCGCTGCTCCGAATTGGTATTCACACCTTTATCATACAAGCAGTTGGTCAGCCAACGAGGTATGTTAAACATGTTATTTTTATATACAAACTTTGATTATCCATCCAAGTATTGTCTATTCTTGGGCATCATGACCAGTCCAGTGGTGAACCACTAGGACACTTTTCAAGTTCTTGTATCCAGGAACACAACTCCTTATGGGTTAAGCATAAATCGATCCCAAAAGGTGGATTAAGTTTTCACATTATCAAAGCGTCACAAAACATGCTCGATGGCATGACAGATAAAGGAGTTTTTGCTATCCTATTACATGAAGCTTCCAAACAGCTCCAGTTGAATAGTTGTTTTTAAGCATTGGCACGCAATAACTGGTAAACCGGCTGCCGGTTTAAGATGCTTCGTCTGGACGGTTTGACGGTTGAGGGTCAGTTGGTGCGATCACTTCTTCTTCATCCCTCCCCAGACGCTGGAAATCAACCATCGACCAATTGATTCCAGTTAAAGCTTGAAAGACGGCCTCTTCATGGATAAGGCTGGAGGGGTTAATATCAGGAGCAAAGGTATGCTTACGGATTGGAGGCAGAAGTTCTTTGACTTCATGGATTTCGGTTGGCTGTCTCTTCCCTTCAGCGTCATAAGCCGGTTGGAAATGAGACAAGTCTGTGTCCTCTGCCAGTTTGCTGGCTATTGGCCGCATTTCTTTGGTCAGCCTTCGGAGGTCATCATTGTCGAAGTTTGAACCGTCCTCCTTTACACCTAGATATCCTTTAATAATGTCCTCCGCTTCAAGATCTGGGATCCATGCATTGGCTCGGATCAGTGTGGTTAATGTGCCTGCTCTTGTAGCCGCCTTCTTCAATTCGGTAATCCGGGCTGGTAACATGGCCAGCTTCTTAAGAGTTTCCTTTATCAGTGATGGTGCCGGTTTATTGTAAGCTGCAGTGCAAATAGCCAGCTGGGACCCAGAGTACAACTGTTCAATCAAGGTATACGCCGCTTTAAGCTTCATTCGCAAATTTGTGCCCACATGAGCAATACGAGTGCCTATTATGGTTTAAAATCAGCATTCAGATCAATGATGAGGTTCCATGAATTGGACAAACTGCACAAGGGGATACTTACCAAAGACAGAGGAAGTCATGGCATTGATTTGCCGTTTCAGACCAGCTAGTTCATCTACAACTGGTTTCAAGGCTGCTTCGGCATCCTCAGCTCTTTTGGTTAAACCGGTTTTCTCGGTTTCCCAGTCAGCATGATCTTTGTTAAAAGATTCTTTCAGCTTTTTCATCGCTGTCAGGGCTTTGGTCAGCTCCTCTTTCACTTTCGCAGCTTCTGCTTGTTGGGACTTCACATTCTCTTGCAAATTAGCGGTCTGGGCATCTCTATTGCTTAGTTCGGCTTACAACAATGAGGAAATGTCAAACAACAGGATATATATTTTCTAAGTACAAAGCGTATAACAAGGTATGCACTTTGTACTTGGGGGCTAATGCCTATTTGCTCTGATTCACTACATCTTTTATAAAGTCTCCAGAACAATGCAAGCATTATCCTTGACACTTGGGGGCTAATGTACATCTGTTCAAAACGGACGCATGGATTAAAACCCGGATTACCTTGCAAAGCTAAACCGGCCTTTAGGGGCTACGCTGAGGAAAGCTATATCGTTACATTGGTAAAGTATCAGCATTGGTTTTCACTAAGGACCTAACATTTTGAGGGTCAATGGGAGAGACTTAAAGTATTACAAAGACCCGGTTCATGATTAACATCATAAAACGACCCTTGGGGGCTACTTGGGTTAGCATTTCAACTTTGGAATCAAGAAGTAAAGGGAGATGAAAATACCTCATAGCGTTCCTTCATCAAGTTCACCAAACCGGCTTCATAGTCGCGGTTTGAGTGCAGACGGTTTAAGAAACCAGAGTGAGGCTCTTCAGCGTTGAGATGGGCATAACTTGATAAGTCAGTACTCCATTTGCCCTTTTCCCTAGCAGCATGCTCTTCTTTGGCACTATGTTGGGCCAAGATTACGGGATGGCCAGGAGAGCTGTGGCCCATGCCAATAACGACAACATCATCTCCTTGGCCTTCAGTGGTTTTTGCGGGTGATGACAGAGTTTCAGTATCTCTCATCGGACTAGCCCGGTTTGGAGCTGCCGGTTCAGTGTCAGGCACGGCAGGGTCAGCTTCTGGTGGTTCATCAGTATTCCGATCTTGAAGGGGCGGTTTGTCAGAGGCGGCTTCAGGTTGAGGACCCTCCGGTTCACGAGTTTGGTCCGGTTCACCTCTCTGCTCTTCTTCAAAAACTGCCTGGTCTTCTGATGGATTGTTGACCCGAGCTTTCTTGCTGGGTCTGGCTTTGGCTCTGCAAATAAATTAAAAGAGGGTTAGCATCTTATTCAAGATTTGTAACGCATTGGAAGAAAGAGTTTGAAAACTTACCCAACCACATTTTTTAGAGGAGGGAGTTGGGTTGCTGTCGACTCGCCAGAGGATGAGGGAGGTGTCACTCGATAATTTGAATCGGACGGATTAAGAGGTTGTCTGAAATAACCTGCCTTGGGATAAGAATGGTCAGAAGTGGAAGAGACCTCAGACCAGCGCTTCTGAACCGGGGTATCAGGTAAACCGGCTGAAGTGACCTGTGGGCCACTATGTCGGGTTGTCCGGCGAGCTTCATGCTGCTGTGTCTTCAAAATAAATGTTGGGTCCAAGTAATAAAGAGGATGAGAAAATCTTACTTTCCGGACTGCTTGACAGGTTTTTTGTGTTGGCATAGAGTCTGAACCGGAGGAAAGGGTAATTACCTCTACATCATCAGCTTGGCTGCCTTCTACATCCTCCTGATAAAGATCATTGTTCATAAGGTGCATGAAAAGGGAGCCAAGTGAGTCAAGTTCTACCTCAACTTCCGGATCATCAGCATCTTCATCAAGTTCCATGTTGATCCGGTCAGCCGTTTTCCGCTTTGAGGTCCACTTGACGGCTTTGGTTTTGGGATAGGATGGTTTGACCGCTTTATCCCCGGTTGGCTTTACCGCTTTATCTACGGATTTCCGTTTCCAGAAGGGATCATCACCCTATTAATATATAAACAGAAGAAGGATTACAAGTTGAACAAGTTAAAGATATCAAAGATGAAAAGGAAGTATAGTTCTTACAGCAGGCGGTTTGTTCTTAGTATAGAAGGGGTTCAAGCCGGTTTGACGACATACTGATTCCGATTCATTCAAAATTTTCTTTACGCTTTCAGTGACCTCTTCATCGGTCACCTGAATGTTGATATGGCGTTGAGGGTCTTCAACATCACTGGTGTACTCACACATTAAACCGGGGCAGCGGCTTAGCGGCAAGACGCTCCAACATATCCAACAGCGCACGAAATCAATGCCTATTAAACCGTTGGCCATAAAGGCCCGGAGCTTGGCGAGTTGAGGGGCATATTTTGCCCGTTCTGCAAAACTTAAGCGTTGCGGCATTGGATGGGTGTTGGAAAGCCGGTGATCACGATAGCCTGTAAGGGGATTCTCATCTTCAGGAGAAGTATCTCTATAGTAAAACCAAGTTTGGTTCCATTCCTTGGGGTGGCTGTGCAGTTTGCATGAGGGAATTCAACTTCCTTCCGCTTTTGAATTGAGACACCACCAAGTTCAGTATTGGGGCCGTTTACAAACTCTCTATGCCGGTTCAGATGAAAAAAGTCCCGGAACAGCTCAGCAGTGGGTTCTTCTTGCAGGTACGCTTCACAGAAAACTTGGAAGTTGCATATATTAGACACCGAGTTGGGTCCAATATCTTGAGGATGGAGTTGGAAACTGGCAAGAACATCCCGGAAAAACTTTGACCCTGGCGGTTTGAAGCCACGTCCTATGTGGTTGACAAAAATCACAACCTCACCCTGCCTCGGGGTAGGAGGATTCTCTATTCCTGGAGCTCGCCACCTGATCTCCGTCTTCTTTGGCAAGGTGCAGATACTAACCATTTCGTTCAATTGATCTTCGGTGATCCGGGAGCGGGCCTAGTTGCAAGCGGCAAACTGTTTGGCCATTGTGAAATGAAAAGCTGAAAAGGAAATGCCGGGTTACGAGTCATTCATGGATGAGCAAAGATGAAATGGAATAAACATATACCAGTATGTGAATTTGCGTAAACCGGAGACTAATATACAGGTGAATGACAAGGTCATATAAAGGGCATACATGTGTTGTTAAACCGGACTATTACCATCAACGTGCAGAAGGGTTGCCGGTTTACTAGGGGACTAATGGTATGAGACAGATTGTTTTTGCAAAGGTAAACCGCCTAGATGGTAAAGAGGATACAGATCTAAGGTGAAGAGGGTGAAGTAAGGTAAAAACATGTTTCACAGGATCACAGGGGCAATTTGGATCTACCACAAGTCAGGAAAAGAAAAGATTTAGACCTAAAAGGAAAAAAAGGTTGGTCCCGAAACAGTTCATAAAGGACTAGATCAGTCTGTGGCACATAAGGGTTTTGTGGTGGTAACAGAAGATTAGCCATGGCATGGGATACATCAAGTGTGAAGTGTCCATCTATAGGCTAAGGAGGAACAGGGAAGAACAACACCGAAGCTTCGATGAACTTCCAAGAACCACGAAGAACAAGGAAACCCTAATGGATCTAGAAAGGAAGGAGGAAAGGACTTACTGCAGCCGCGGAAGCAGCGGAGGTGTGCTGCGGAACTCTAGTACGAACAGGTTGATGCAGCGGCCAACGGTGAGGCAGAGGCGAGGCTTGACAATGGCGGCGACACTTAGGGGCGGAGACGTTGCGAGGAAGAAGAAGGGATGAAGGGGTAACAAAAACAAAAGAAAGGGGCCCTCTGCCCCTATTTATAAGGAGAAGCGATAAAACGGCAAGTGCGGGAATCGAGGAGCTCCAAAATGAATAATTAATAATGGTGTCGCCTCGATGACTGGATACACATTAATGAAGATAATCCTCAGCTTCAACGGATAGATGATGTCAGGGCGGTTTATCATGATCCTGGAGTATGACGACACGGCGGTTTACAAGATCAAAGTGAAGATGCAAGGGAGGGATTTTTCTAAGTATTGAAGATTGACATGAACAAGTTCAAACCAATCTGGGGCCTAATGTTGGGGATATTACTACTGGACGTAAACCGGCCAGGGGTAGCCAGATTAGCTTTACAAAGATTAGAAGCCCATGAAGATGGAAGAATGATGGCGCTTTACGAAGGCCCAAGTCCCAGATGCAAGTTAAGACCTGTAGATGTAAACTGACTTAATTGTGTAACTTCCTTTGTGAGATAGGAAGTGTGGAGACCGAACCGGACACGTTTATGATCCGGCTTCGGGACTCTGTAAACCGGCGGGCGTCAACCTGTGTATATAAAGGGACGACCCGGCAGCGGTTCAGGGACAGACAACAACTCGAGAGCCAGACAAAGTGGATTCGCTCCCTAGCCTTCGAAACCCTAGCAATACCAATCACAACTAGACATAGACTTTTACCTTCATCGAAGGGTCCGAACTAGTATAAACTCCCAGTGTCCCCTTGTCCGGTTTAACCCCTTTAAGCTAACCCGTTGCAATGGCCCCACGACTAAGTCCTTTCACAAGGACATCTACCGTGACAAACCCACGACAGTATGGGTACAGTCTGCTGGAGTCGGTCCTACGTTTTGTGTCACTGGTTGTACAGCCAATATAAGTGGGGTGCTATCTGATTTCTCCGACACCACCATGTTTTTCAAGGACTTTGCTGGTGCTCCTTCAGGTTCGGCAATCACCCTCTTCCTTTTTGATGTCTGATGCACAAGAACAACATTTGAGTGGAAAAACATGGTATGATGACAGATGGAATATGTATTGATAATGGATGAGCATGGCATCTCGACATATATGATGAGTAAACTAAGCAGATGGCGGTGCAACAAAGTAGAAGAAATGCAAGACAACATATGCAAGATACCCGCAATCAATAAAACATTGCCAAATTAGAACAGGCACCTTGATGGGTGAACAGGACATGCCATCTGCCTTTGACTCCTCAAGGTTAGAATAGTCATTAGGATCATATTCTGAACAAGAATCAACAGGTGGGGAGCGTATGAGTTTCATTGCATCCAGAATGGCACTCAATGCCTTGGTGCCAAATTTGTAAGTCATTGCAGTGTTTAGCTTCAAGAGTGGACTGCTGCTAGCGCGACACAAAGCAGCTACACAGATCATAGTGTAGATATAACGGGAAAACCTTAAGCATCAGAGTAAAATCAGCAAAGTGGAACTCGCTGGAATATATGTGCTAGTATTGCCGGTACGGCTAGAAAGGCTTCGGATACCAGCTCTCTTCAAGTGAAGGTGCGGTACTGTTAATATCAGTGTAACTCTCAAAGGTGACACATCTCCCCGCATTTCCTTGCTATTCTTATAGGATTCAAGTGGGCAGGCCACTACAAATCCTATTCCTATGTTTACAAGATCCTACGAATCAAAGAGGCTCAAAGTGTCCATCACAACCGACCGTATAGACCTCTACACTGCAAATGTCCCTGCTCATCTTCAGTACAAGGAACATACTATACTACTATCATACTCCCTCCATTCCAAAATATAAGTCTTGGTAGAGATTTCCACTATGGATCACATACAGATGTATCCAGATACATTTTAGAGTGTAGATTCACTCATTTTGCTCCATATGTAGTCCATGGTGGAATCTATACAAAGACTTGTATTTAGGAACAGAGAGAGTACATATTAAAGAAGAACGGAAGAGGAACATGGTAAAGAAGAGCAAGCAGATTTTGGATAATAAAATGTTGGTTGCGTAGTGCCCACACATGATGAACCAGAGTGCATTAAGAATGCAACTCCCAGCTGTCTCTCGACCATTTCAGGCGGTTGGATGAAGATCCTACGTCTCCTAACCCTTCTTCTTCCTTGTCTCTGATTCTTCCCATGTAGAACACCGCACGGGCTGCCGGCCGGACCACCGGCCCCCACCGTCTGTGTTCCTCCGCCACCCCCACCCCCACCCCCCACCACCGCCCAACCCCCACCCGCGTTGAGTTTTCTTTGTTTGGCGAGGCCCCACAACCACCCGAGCCCCTTGGATCGCACCGGCGAACTCCGGCGAGCTCTGAAAAATCGACTGACCCAATTTTGAAATTTAGTCTACTGTGATTTAACTAGTGTGGAATATAAAAGGGGAAAACCATAAGCATTGGGAGTATAGTGTTGAGCGTGCCATGGCGGATCTGAAGGTGCAAACCGGACAAAGGCAACTTCGCAACCAAGACAAGAAATCAGAGTAAAGCAGTGGCGATCCATTTTCTTGCTGCGATAAATAAGCTGAGCAGATACGAAAGAGTACCGCCTCTGGTGCGGCGCCGTGTACGCATCTGCTGAGAATTTGACGGTGCTGCGGTAGCGATGGCTGTCGGTGGCGTGGAAGCAGATCTAGGAGGGTATACGGTGGCAGCGTGGCGCGATGGACGAGACGGTCGTAGGAGCGACGCTGGCAAGGTGGACGACGGCGGGGATGAAGTGAGAGGACGGGATGCAAGGATCCCAGTCCGAAGCCGTGGATGAGAGAGGTCGATCTCTTGTAATGGACGGCGGCATCGGGGTATCAGCTCCGGCATGGTGGAGGAGGACGGCGGTGGATGGGGTGGCGGACGGTGGCGGACGGAGGAGGGTGGGGTGGAGAGGGTGTTTTGGCGCCCATGGAGTACGAATGGGGAAAAGGGAGGTAGAGAGGAAGGGGGAACCATGTATTCAGGGCGCGCTTGTCTCAAATGTGAGGAAATTTACAAACTTAGCCCCTGTTTCAAATTTCTACTACATCACAGCAACATTAGTCGGTTGGGGATAGGACGGTAATCTCACATACACCGAATATTTGCCAACGAAAGTTTGTTTTTGGCGCCCACCGTGTATGAATATGAATCGGGGAGGGAGTCGATTTCGGCCGAGGACACACTATGTTTTGGCGCCCACCGTGTATGAATCCGGGTGAGAGGCGGTTACGTCACGTTTGGCTAAAATTACAAACCTACCCCTATCGAAACCTATAGAAATCCAGCAGATAGGCTTTGCGTGGCAGGGATAGGCAGTAGTGATTTCCATCTCACAGATTTTGGTTTCGGGCGGTTACTGTGACTTTCCCCGCTTCGTTCAAATTTTGCAGAGTGCACGTTTACCGTGCCAACTCAATTCGAATCCCGTTTGTATTCTATTTTTTTCGGGCGGGATCCATTTTCAATTGGAATTACATTCTATATACATCATTTTTTATATATACTTTCAAAAGCACAACACCATTTATACATAAATATGGTTTACAAATGGCATGATCTCAGATTCATAAGGTTGTATCCATCAATTTGGATTTTCCAATATTTGAAACCACTTTATGTTGAAATCCAATGTATGCATTCCTCGCTAACTGTCTCCAATTAATGTGTGTTTCATGCGGTTTTTTTTACTTCTCAAACATGTATAATGTGTTTCACACATGCAACATATAGTGTAATCCCGTTTAGACATTAATTGCATATAAACCATGCATTGTTTGTAATTGAAGAATCTATGGATCACCAATATTGATAAACTATATAGCATTACACGTGTGCCCAAATTCAAATGAATATGCATGTTTGATACACCAATTTGCGTTGTGATATTATCGATGTCGTGATCTCCAGTTTAAATATTTGAATCCCCTTTAATCCAGATATTCGTCTCATATAGCTATCACTCATGCTTATATAGGACTATCTCTCTGGACCTATACGCGTTCATCGTCTCTCAGGTATCTCTCGTGCTACCTGTATGTCGACAATGATCTTTTATCTTCGTAACACACTGACGGTACTCTCTCCCTCGACATTCATCACTCTATCTCTCTCTAAGTATATCTCGCTCCCTGATATGTGTCTCTAACTATGATTCTCCATGTGGAATCTCTTTCTCTCACACAAACACAAAACTTTGTCTCCCGGGGTCTCATTTCTCTCTACTATTCCCATGTGTGCCACTCGCACACCCCTCATACAGAGATGTCTTTCGCCCCTTAGATATGAGAACCTAAGACTCTTCCTCTTCAATATCTCTTTCTCACACACAAACACAAACTCTATCTCCCAGGGTCTCATATTTCTCCATTGTTCTCTTGTATGTCGCTCACACACACCCTCTCTCCCTAGAGATATCTAGCGTTCCCTCGTATGTCTCTCTAGCTATCACTCTCGTTATGAAATATCTTTCTCTCTCGCAGACACAAAACTCCGTCTCTCTAGATCTTATTTCTCTCTGATATCTGTTTGTATGTGAATCACATGCACCCTCTCTCTATCTCTCTCACACCCACACACATAACCCAGCCTTCTGATCCACTCGACTCCTATCTCTAACGCACACTACCTAGCATCTTTATCTTTCTATTTATCCGTTTCTCCATAAACCTTCTTTCTCGCCCTCACTCTTGATTCCTATCACGCACACTACATATGTTTCTCTCTACATGCAGTCAAGTGCCCTCTCACACACATATATAACTTCACCCTTTGAACCACCCGATGGTCGTCTCCAACACCCAAACTAGCGGATGTCCCTCTAGCTAGGATATCCATCTCTGTATCTATCTGTAGTTTCTCCGTCAACATTTCTTTCTCGCACGGAGTCTTGCTTCCTATCACCCACACTATATATGTCTCTCCATACATATGCATTTATAAGTTGGTCTCTTTTGCACAATCGTTGTGCCTCACTCCCTCTGCTCGCCATAGATGCATGCTCCAGCCCACGCCACTATCTCTTAAAGGCAAAAACACATGCTCAATTGTCGGGCCTTCTTCCCTGCATTCTCACATGCATGCGTATTGTCATACTGATCTGTCTCTCCCATGATGTTGATCTTATGACTTATGTCTTCTTTCTTTTATCTCGATCATGCGCGCGCGCACACACACATCCCACGTATACATGTATACCTCTCACACACGCGTGTTCAAGATCTCTATGTCTCCATACGTAGTTAATTACCCTCAATCCTAACGCCACATCGAATCGTTCTCCTCTTTTGTGCACATAACTTCCGCCTGGATGGGTAAAACACACACTCACACTTAACAATCTCATTCTAGCTACCCCCGCCTCTCACTCTTCCCCTATATCCCCGAAACCAATAAGACCATACCTTTGTTAAATTCCCGCCTACATGCACCATCGATATATAGTAGTCTTACTCGGTGTCTCTCGAACAAACACGTTCTCTCGATGTCGACTCCTCTCACGCGCACACACCTTCTCTTCCCTCTCTACGGGCATTTTCTCTCTCGCACCCCATCATTGGTGGCCTCTGCCATACACATCACCTCTCTATGATGAAGCCAGGCACACTTAAATTACATCCGCCATAGAGGACCCCGCGACACACACACACACACGCACCCCCCAACACACACACTAAGGCTACATCTCTCTCTCTCTCTCACACACACACACACACGCACGCATGCATGCACCCCCCCACACACACTAAGACTCCATCTCTCTCTCTCACAGACACACAAACTAAGACTCCATCTCTCTCTCTCTCTCACACACACTAAGACTCCATCTCACACACACATGCTCTAGGCGGAGCATTTGTTCCTACCACCCTTCATCCAACCTTACCCGTATGATAAACAATCACCTTTATTTACTTGCATAACATGGAAAAATTCCACTTTACTTTAGTAGTCAGCAAACTTATCATCTGTACCCTTATAAAAAAAATGAGTTGGCGGTGATGGTGTGCCTGACATATTGTAATACAGACCGTATGATCTATATCTGAGGATAGAAAGCAAACTATGATAATTTTACAGAAGATACCCGCACCTCTATCCACATCATTATCTCCCGCAACCTCATTGCTCAGCAATTAAAAAAGGAATAAGTCTCTGGAACAATCTAGCATGCATGGTGGCCGCTGCCGCCTGCCGGCGTCATCCATCCCCATGCCTCCGCCCATTCCGACCACCAGTCACCACCATGCTCCACTCCTCCTCGCCTTATCTCTCATCTTTCATTTTTTCGATGACATTCTCGAGATACCAGTTTTCCGATAAAATTCTCAAGATATCATTAGTTTTTACACATGGGATTACTCCTGCATGGGTCAATCACAACAGGTGTTTTGTAAAAAAAATGCATATTGATGTTCCCTGCAATGCACGAGAATCTTGCTTGTAATTATATAGCGCAAATCACGAGCAGGAAGTGACATTTTTTTGACACAACCACGTTAACATGGCCATGTAAATCACTAGCTAAAGTAAATACCATTATACTTATATCCCGATGCAAAAGGTTGAGTACATGTCCGAAGAGTAGAGTCGCACACACGCACTCTATCTCTCTCACACACACACTAGTCACGTGACGCCCACTTAAGCAGACATGTATGTTACAATTTGTGCACCCGCGGGTACACGTGATGCTGCGCATTTATTTAAGCCGGAAGGGGAACCCAAACAGTAGCTGCATTCATTCCCCTCCCGCCGCCTCTTCTCTAGTCACCGTCAACCGGTAGCCATGGGCCAACCGAAGGTAACAACATATGCCATACTCCCGTCGGAGCGGCGCTTTAATATGGAAATTTTAGTGGTCATGCATGCATCTTTTTGTGCTAGCACTCCTATATAAGGGTTGATCGGTCGCTTCCCGCGGACGTGCGCGGGCGGTGGAAGAGGAAGGAGAAGGGAAGCGACCTGTGGAGTAATGTTTTTTTACCACAATTTCTTAGGAAACAGAGTGCAATAATTGAGTGGTTTTGCAAACTACCAGTACTACACCTGAAACGGTTCAAAACCTATACTCCCTTGCCAGCGCGCGCTTCCCGCGTGAAACGGTCAACGTCGCCCTGGAGCGTCAGTGCCGCATTAATGCCCGGCCAAAGCGGAGGCGACCCCTCACTGGCGCCGGCTTTGAAGTGGCGCGACGGCCGAGGGAGCGCCGCTTCCCGGTGCACGCGACTGCTCCGCGTCGAGACTGGCCATAGGCCCTGTTTGGATCCAAGGATACTCTAACACGGTTAGAGTTAGAGTTATTTTCTAACCCACTCTAACCCAAATAAGCATCTCTCCATCGGGATAGTTGGGTTAGATGAAAGTAACCCACTCTAACCCTCCCTGTTTGGATACTTTTGGGTTATTTGAGCCTCCAACTAACCCAAACTAGCTCTAACCCCATGATCCAAACAGGGCCCATGGGTTAGAGTTAGTTTGAGCTAGTTGGGGCTCAAATATCCCTAAAGTATCCAAGCATGAGGGTTTAAATTGGAGCAAGTTGCACCGAACCCACCAAACAAAAATATCCCACCCAAGAGGTGCTAACTGGAGATAGTTCTCATTGGGACCACTGAAAAATCACTTTTCTCTCTCTCCATGAAGTGCATTTATTGTCAATCTAACCCTGTCACCCAAACACCTCTTTGGCTACAGTTAGTTCAGGGTTAGTCATGAGTTAGTCTAACCTCTAGCTAAGTTAGAGTATCAAACATGAGCAGTATAGGACATGCAAGTTGCTCAAAGCATACAGGCAAATTCGTACGTGAAAGGATTTTTTTCTTTTTGAAAACGAAATGTGAAAGGAATTTTTTTTAGAATGCTCTTGGCATGTCGCTAACATGTGATAGTTAACCGACTTTAATAGACGGCAGAAACGCCAACCCGTCGCACTTTGATAGAGACGAGGAGGGAGAAGCGATATGGGCTGCTGGATTACTAGAGATAGGCGTCGCACGGAAACCAAGAAATATGGTGATAGCGTGGGTTAGCCATGTACTAGCATGATGTAACTACACTGGGCTGTCGTGTTTCGTACTCTTCCAGTCCACTATGGAGATGATTGGTTAAGTTTATATCACTGAATAATATTAAATATTATGAGTGCAGACGCTCCACCACGAGGTTCCTTGCTCCTTCTCGGTCGTCCGGAATCTATGTTCTTCCACTCTATTTTTTACGTGAGCTTTGTTCATCATTTTACCAACACGCGAGACATCTAGCATCAAGGTGCACGTGTTATGCAAGGATCGTTCCATCTATATGACGAACACGTGGGACTGGAACTACGAGATGGACATGTACCCAGGAGTGGACGTACGAACCTGGGTAATGTAGCGCAGTACGTGGAGTAGAAAGGCACAAATGGTATGAACATGCGTGGCATATAGGGTGTGTTTGGTTGCGTTCTCGTCTCAGCATAGTTGTTCCCTCTTCATGCATGCTCAACTCAACACCCCTCTTCATGCATGCTTCTAGTGTATTTGTGCTAAACTAGTGTGGACTCATGCACCCTCCATACACTCTACCAAACACCCAAAAGTAGGTCGAGAAGGGAACTCTTGGGCGGCATTTGTCTCTTACTACGTACTACCACTAAATGTTGTACGTGCAATGCACGGTGATGTTATGGAGTACGTGCCTAAGTACTCTACTACTACTATATTAGTTGGAGGCACATATTAACTTTTATATTTGTTTACGTGTATGCCCCGAGACCTTCCAACTAGACGTGTCTTTCTCTCCAGGTCGCACTTTGTATCGTTCATACCACTAAGTACTATTACATGTGGTCTCCGACCCAGAAGTGGAAGAAGTGGAGATGCTCTACCACATTGTTTTTTACACTGGGCTCTACCACGCTGTTCATGTCCCACTCCTTTCGCTGACGTGTGGGACATCCAGCACGTGCCGTGTTTGGCACCCTTCGTCGTAAGAGTTGAAACGCTAGCATTCATCAGAAATAAAAAAATACTAATTATAAATCGGCAGTGATACTATTTTTTTGCGAACCAATCAGCAGTGATACTATACCACGCGGTTTCCTTGTTCCTCGATATCGGAAAGAATACTTCCGTTCACCAACATGTGGGACGTCGACCAACCTGGTCCACTTGCCATGCACGCAGAACTCCAAGGGAGAGTCACCCAGGTCGTCGCGCCGCAGTAACAATGACTAATGAGCCGTCAAATCACAGGCCCACTTCCCACTTTGAAGTTGCTCGGACGAAGGAACCATCATGACTTTGTTGAATTCCTCTTCTTGAAGAAAACTGTTGTACCAGCAGTACTGCTAGCTACAGTAGTTACTCCAACAGAGGCCTCCTTTCGTTCATAGGATAGGAATATGAAAATCATAGGAAGTGAGATGACATGCATCTCAATTCCTATAGAGAAAGAGATGCCATTTGATGCTTAGGATAGGAATTTTTTCATTTAGTCTAGGCTAATGTACTGGTAATTTTCTCTAAAAACTACAGTAGTAACTAGTACTATTGGTACATGCTCGTACTCAGACACAAACACACACACTAACTACTAGTACTACTACTTCTCACATGCTGGCCAGACGCCGTCGTTCTCCTTCCCGGCTTTGTCGGCGACACCCCACCGTGCTTGGATCTCCGCCGACCTCTCCGCAGCAGCGCGTGCGTCCTTTTCTTTCTTGCGGCGGCGGGCCTCTCTTTTCTTGAGTGCTTTCTGACTTTTCCGCTCCCTATGTGCGGCTTTGGCTGCCTCTTGCTCTACCGCCCATTCGGCCTTGGCATCTTCAAATTCCTCCCACATAGTTGTGAGGTCGCGAGCGGCGATGAACTCGGCACGGCGGGATGCCATCGCTTCCCTACCATTTTGTGTGCGGTCGTGGGCGGCGAGGAACTCGGCGCGGCGGGATGCCATCGCTGCCTTACCGGTTAGTGTGCGGTGCGGTGGCATGAACGACGCTTGGTGAGAGCTCTGGGGTGAAGTGGCCTTACAATCATATAGTGCATTGGTTTGTCAAGAGCTCAAGGACAGAAGACGAAGCAAATATGGATTCCCCTTCAATCCTGGTCATTTATTACCGAGTAAAATGCATTGCCTAAGGGAATCTTGCCACAATTTTTGTGTCTATGACATGTGGGGTTCACTGCTAATAAAAAAATTCTTGTCTTAGGTGTGTCTAATAAAAAAGACTTATATTTAGGAATGGAGGGAATAGAAAATATAAATAATAATGCATGTTGGGGCAACCCACGTTTCCGCTAATTTTAACCGTGGGCTTGTTCACAATTTTTACGAGGGGGTGGTTGTTCATTTAATGGAGGGACTTGTAGTACCAGAATTGAAAGATACAAAGTGCAACCTGGTACACCATAATACCACTTGGAACAAGCAGGTAGCTATCTCAAAAAACAATCAACTACTAAAAAAACCGCGACCTGGCATGTAGTAGTACACAATTTTAAACGATTGTTTTGATGGAGTGAAAAGGGAAAACTACCCCATTACGTATATATAGGCCGGAGCCTCCGTGCTTGCTTGCTAGGGTTGCTCTATTCACACACTCTCATCCTCTCCAGATCTAAACAAGATAGGGGTAGTAATACTGTCTTTCTCCCTTCGAAAAACACTGGCTTTGTATCCTCACCGCTGGTTACAGATCCGGACGTATCCCCCTTCGCCGTTGAAGGGGAGAAGGGGAAATGTTTAGGCCGTCGTCAATAGTGAGGGAGGAGACCCACTGCCATCCGCACCGTTATCTCTGGCCAAGCGCCGGCGTGGGAGGTCCTCCGATCCCTTCGTCATTGCCTGTGGGCGGATCCGGCCTCCCGCCGCCCACCTATCGACATCCCGACGACCTTCAGGTATATCTTCGTTCGAAACCGCCTTAGCTCTACTTCCCCAGCTCGCTACGTCACTGCATGTGCATCATTGTCTACCTCTCAGCCCCTCTCAATCGGATGGTCCAACGTCACATTATTTTTTCTTCTATTGTTAGAGGTAAAGCTAGTTCATGGAGTCGAATCTTGTAGTACTTGGTTCAAACAAGAAATAAAGTGGGGGTGGGCGAATTTAGTATGTACATCGGACTTGGTACAAACAGGAAGGAAAGGGGGTGAAAGTAGTACATACTGGTCATCCAATCGGTCTCTTGGTCGAAAAGGGAAATATAGGGGTAACGTTGTACACAGTGGTATGACCAGGACTAGATTTGCTATCCACACATAGGAGTAGGTGGCTAGAGTGAACAAAAATGAGACCAACCTAGATATGTTTCTTGGATGTTTGTTTCTCAGGGCAACAAACTATGAATCACCACTTTATGCCCCTGTTTACGTACATGGTGCTGGAGTGCTGGTGCACCCACTGTTCTTAATCTAATGTCCCTGGTAAAAATGAAGCCATGCCACTGTTATAAGCCATGAGAAGTTTAGCCAAATGTTTTTGCCTGTAATTGTTTGAGACTCTGACTGTTTCGTCTGTGCCTTTTTGTGCAAACAGGGATATCCAATTCACCTGGTTGCTGTTGTGACCTTTTGGTGCACTGCACAAAACTCTTCTTAAAAGAAGTTACTTTTGTGTTGTTTAACTGGAATGTCAGAATGGAACAGTTGGTTCATTTTTGTGGAACTGCACAAAGGGAGATTTGTGTTCCAATCCTCATCATCCATATTTGCGTCATAACCTTCCTTTAGGTAAGAATGACATTTAATGCATGTGTTCATCTCTATTTTCCGACTGCCATGAGAAAATAATGTTGTTTTTTACTAGTACACTTGTACTCCCTCACTGACAAAACCAATTCTGAATTAGAAGGCCAATCATGTACTTGGTTTCACCAACTAGTGAGGAGAAAGAGAAACAGAGCATGAAGAGGAAGAAGAAGAAGAATAAACAATGCCAAGGTGATCTTGCTGAAGCCTGAGGCCTCAGTCGAGGCCATTCAAGGGCTCCGGTAACGACTACCTTAGATGTGAGACGATCCTCACACAGGTTGGTACTGGTCTTTATCCTGATTATAGTGCCTGTCATATGTATTGGTAATTTGGTATTGTGCTACTGTTTGCCGATTTCATAAAGGAGTAATTTGGAGCCTGAACTTGCAGGCAAATCATTACATCGGGTGATTTCGGTAGACCTACACAAAATGATCAGATGGACAGGTACTTCTGCTGCTGCTATGTACTCCAAAGTTCACTCAGACAAGCATCGATGTTGACAAGAAGTGCCTATATTCATTCGAGTATCAACCGACGTCAACTAATTGTCAAACTCCAAGTATTAGGAGAGTGAACGCCAAAAATATTGCTTGGTGCATAGCCCAGAAAAACGCAGTCCAGTCTTTGGTCCCAACTTGTGCCTTTTGGTTATCGGCACATTTGGTAGCGAACTATATGGCATGGAGTCTAAAGATTCCAGACAAGTTGGTTGACGCATATATTCATCTGGCATAAACATACTGAACATGTGTATATCTGAATCTTTTTGTGAATTATGTATGAATATTGTCGTGTGATCTATCAATCATTTGGATGCATAGATATGCTGCGCTTGTGTATATATGAATCTTTTGAGTTGTTGATAGTGAATGTTGGCTATGACTATGAACGTGTCCTGTGAACCTGAGTTTGATATGAATGTTTACCTTTTCTGTTGTATTTGTGTGTGAACTTGTTAGTATGCCTACTGTGGGGTATAAAACGCAGGTCTCTTATAAAAGTAATGATGTGTCCAATTTATGTTTTCCCTTCTAACCACATTATATATACTAGCAAAAGGGCCCATGCGTCGCAACGTGAAAAAAATATGGCACACACTTACGTTCTATTCTTCTTTACCGGGTCTGTCATTACATGTGCTCTGGTGTAATAACATCATAAATTACCAAACTGCCTTAGGAGTTTTTGTCTCAGGCACCACAGCGAGAATGATTGACAATATGAGCATCACCAGCCTGAAGAAAGTTGTTGCTGTTATGACCGGCATGGCCAAGAGGATATATGATGCGCACTGACATCCAACAACAACATTTCTCATGGTTTCGGTTTTTTTCTGAACTAGTGCTATATTTGATTATTTGGCACAAAAAAGTTGTAATTATTTCACTCCAACTATGGCCAACATGGCTCGTCATTCTTCTAAAAGATGTCCCTTATGATATTTTTTTCAGAAAAAGGGAGTGCATTATCTCCTTGCTGTCGTCTATGTGAAGGAAACTGAATGTGAAAATTTAAGTGTATATAGACTGACCCACTCAGAGTGCATACAAAATATTTTTATCCAAGTCGTCAGTGCCAACACTGTACCTCCAATTTCCATCTGCATCTACACCGCTAGGACTAATCTTAAGCAAGAATGAAACTACCAAGCAAACTAAGATAACGGTAGCCGACCCTGGGCAGCAGGTGGTCAGGGATCATCAGCAGATAAACACGAAGTCGGCTGACGACCGCCGAGCATGGCCAGGCCCATCTCCCTCTCGTGGCTGCCGTGGTGGCTCCCGAGCCTCTCCATGGCTCCTCCACTCCGAGTCCACAGCCCGACCTCGGCATTCTGCCTCCATCCTCCTCCGCCCTCTGTCCCGCGTGCTCCTCCATACCTCCCTCTCCAAGCCGACGGATCTGACCTTCCCCTCGCTGGATCCGGTCCACCACGAGCCTCAAGCCACCCTGCCGTCGTGCTCGTGTCCATGTCGTGTGTGGTGTAGAGGTGGCCAGCGTGTGGAACAGGTTGCATCGCAGGCATCTGCGCGTTGCGCCTCCGCCGGACTGTACAATTTCCCTTTGTTATCATTCTGTGTTTGTTGATTCAAGAGGCTCGTTGTTGATATGCAATTTTCCTAGGTATATAAACTGGTAGACTTTCATGTAAGCAATCGAGGTGGGATTACTCCGAGTACATGTGTGAAAATCAGGTAAGGTACAGATACAGAAGCGTGCATGCAGGCCGAAACATGCGTGCAGGCCCAATAAGAGAATGTGGACGTGGACCAATTGGATGGACAAAGTTTTTAATACCGCCTCACAGCAATTGGACGGAGTGTCGATCAAAACTAACGGAAAAAAACTGAAAGCGTAAATTCACGGAAAGAAGTGTATTGTGACGGTGAACCCAAAGAGTCAATCCGTGCTTTATTATTAGGGAAAGATTTATATTATTACTATTATCGTATATTTTATAGAGACTTATATATACATTATAAAAACATCCCACGTGTTATTAACTTATAAAAGTAAATGTTTAACGGAAGTTGGCAAGGAAAATCCTGGTTGTTTTTGACTCACAGGCAAGGAAAATCCTGGTGATTGCGTACAAAAGCTTGCGAAGATTTTAAGGACCAATTTAATAATAACGCGCTCATTTTTATTTTGAGCAATAACTCGCTAATTTCTTAATTATATATATATATATATATATATATATATATATATAATGTGCCTCTCCGGTTTATTCTTTGATATTAATTGCTCCTTCTAACATAACATTATATATATAACGAGCCCACCTAATACGTGTATTTCAAGGAAGTGCAAATGGGCTAGGATTTCTTACAATATATAAATGGGCCTGATTGACGCGAAATTATTTGTTCACCCAGCCCAGCAAATGGACTGTACATTCTAGAAAACATGGGTTAAATATATGCCACATTTTTGCAGGCTCACATGTGGGCCAATAGGTCGAAGCCTACGTAGGGCGTTGTCAACTTGGTCAACAAATGATTGTGTCATCCACAGCCATTGGATTTATATCCAACGGCCGGCATGCACCTTCAATCTCTTGTCTTCTTCCTCCAGCGTCGCCGGGACCGCCTGGTCCGGCCTCCGGTGGCTAGCGGGTCTGCTTAGCACGCATCGCTGCGAAGCGCTACCCCACCGCCGGCCAGGCTATCCCTCCACCCCTCGACACCTCCTGTTATTCTCCACAGACTACAGCCCCACGCCGCAACAGAACCAGTTATAACCCTTCTCCTCCTCTTAATCTGCGACTCCACTGTCGCGTTTTTCCATCTCTGAGTCGTACCCGTCCGGGGCCTCGCCGTCGTCCACCGCCTCGCTGCGTTCGGTGTGGCGTGGTCAACAAACGAGAGTCATCGGAAGAGGACTGTACGTGGAGAGCCTGACGGCTGGGACCCACGAGGTCCATGGTCGCACGCAAGGAAAGTTCCTCCTTATTAAGCTGAAAAAAAATGTTTCCTCCACCTGACAGCTGGGACCCACCGGCTGTATCTTCGCGCGGAAGGAAGTGCCTCCTTGTTTTGTGAAAAAAATTATTCATCCCGTTGACAGCTGGGACCTCTCAGATTTGGTGACTGACTTGTGGGCCTACTAAGCGGACGTGTATGCACGGCTTTTTCAACTTAATCAACAAATGATTCTAGCAGCTGGACTGTTGGATGTTAGTCCAACAGCTGTGCTCCTTCTTCAACCTCTGTTCTTGCTCCTGTCTCCCGTGGGCGACATCGCGGCTGTGCTGGCACGCACCCGAACCAGTGAAGTTTCCCACTCCTCTCCATCTGCGAATCCACTGCCCCGTCTTCCCCATCTCCGGGTCGTTCCAGTCTAGGTGCGCTCGGCACGGTGTGGTCAACATGGTCAACAACCGAGAGTCATCGGAAGATGACTGTACGTGAGAGGCTGACAGTGGGGACGCACCACGCCCATGGACGCATGCATGCAACGGAATGCGGCGAGGTCAACGTGGTCAAGGAACGACTTCCATCGGAAGTATACCGTACGTGGAGAGTCTCAGCTGGGTCCACGGCCACAGCAAGTAAGTGCCTCCTTATTACACAGAAAATAATGATTCCTCCAACTGACAGCAGGGACCCACTAGACGGGCCACCGTATTTTGCAAAAAAAATGTTTGTCCCCTGACTGTTGGGACCCACCTGACGGGCCACCGTATTTCGCGAAAAAAACGTCCCCCGCTGTCAGCTCGGACCCACCGGAAGTGCCTCCTTATTACGCACAAAAAAATGAATACTCCCCCGGCTACCTGGGACCCACCTTGGTGGGAGGCTTACTTGTGGGCCTACTAAGTTGACGGGGACGAAGGGCTTTGTCAACTTAGTCAATATGAACGATTCTAGCTCCAGTGACCGTACGATGTCCATCCAATGGCCGTAGTGCTTCTTCAACCTCTGGTCTTCTTGCTCCAGCCGCCCAAAGCAGCGCCGGTCGTGCCGCATGATCCTGCCTCCCGTGGCCGGCTGTGCTGCCGCGGAGGCCTGACCGCCCCTACTATTCCCACCGCTGGCCAGGCCCTGCGGCGACGGCAGCCTCACACCACAGCCGAACCAGTGAACCCTCGTACTCCTCTCCGCGCGGGCTTCCACTGCCGCGTCTTCCCTGGCTCCGCGTCGTCCACCGCCGTGGTGCTCTCCATGCGGCATGGTCAACGTGGTCAAGGAACGACTTCCATCAGAAGAGTACTATACGTGGAGAGGCTGACAGCTGGGTCCACGGCCACAGCCCAGTTTTTTTTGTGATTTGCCAAGTAAGTCGCTTTGTCAGGCCTGTTGAGCTGCAAATCTTTCAAGACGAGGAGAGCTTTCATTCGGCTGGCCAAGAAAATGGCCCATCAGTAATGAGAAATGGGTTGTACATTTTTAAAACACATCAAACCGGCAATTAGTTTCAAATATCTTTTTTTCATTTCGAGATTTTAAATTACATTATTTTTTATGCGTGGAGAATTTGTTGGATTTTATATTGATATACATTTATTTTTTAAATCAGTTTGAATGTGAGTCGAAATTTCAGGATTAAAAACAGTTCGGACCGCACTGAAATATGCAAAATTTCGTATAATTTTTTAACTGTGGCCACAATATGGGCTGTAATGCTAACAAAAAGAATATGGGCTCCAAAAAACATTAAGAATTAGCAAATGGGCTGTAAATTATTAGAAATAATGGCAAATGGGATGTATGCTGTTTTCCACAGATTTGAGGCTTTCCTAAAAAAAGGTTGACGCACAAGCAGTGACTGTTGGATGTCCATCGAACGGCCGTCGTGCTTCTTCAATCTATGCTCTTCCTGCTCCAGCCGCTCAAACAAGCGCCAGCGGGACTGCCTGCTCCCTCCTCCCCGCGGCCGGCTGTGCTGCCGCGCAGGCCACACCGCCCCATCATACTCCCATCGCTGGCCTAGCCATCCCTCTACTCACCCACACCTGCCGTTATTCTCCGGCGACGACAGATGAACCAGTAAACCCTCGTACAGTCGTACTCCCCTCCGCGTGGGAAACAACCGCCGAGTCTTCCCTGCCTCCGTAGCGTCCCCTTCCTAGGCCTCGCCGTCGTCCACCGCCGTGGTGCTCTCGGCAGGGCGTGGTCAATGTGGTCAATGACCAACTTCCATCGGAAGAGTACTGTGCATGGAGACACTGACAGCTGGGTCAACGGCCGCAGCAAGGAAGTGCCTCCTTATTACGCGAAAAATAATTATTCCTCCACCTGACAGCAGGGATCCACCTGACAGGCCACCGTATTTTGCAAAAAAACATTTCCCCCTAACTGCTGGGACCCACCAGCTACACCTTCGCACGCAAGGAAGTGCGTCCGGGCAAAAAAAACAAAACGATTCACCCCCCTGACTGCTGGGACCCACCAGCTACATCTTCGCACGCAAGGAAGTGCTTGACAGTCGGGACCCACCTGGTCGAAGCGTACGTAGCGTTGTCATTCTGGTCGCGAACGTGTACGTACATATATACTGGTGGATGTAGAGGCGCGCACGTGTCGTAATAGAGGCGCGTATGTGTCGTAGTAGAGGCGCGCACGTAGCATGTACATGTACGTACAGCGGCCAGGGTGCAAGAAAGAAAATACGGCCACGTATGTGTACATATGGGCGGGGTCTCGAACGCCAACTCGCACATACGTATGGCCAGGGCTCGTGTACATGGCTGGATCGGAACGGAGAAATTAAACAGCGTCATCGTCGTGTTCATGGGGAGGCAATGGAATGCGTCGTGTTCATCGGGATGCAATGGAACGCGTGGGAGCCAAACGGCTGGGTCGGAACGGAATGCGTGGTCGTGTTCATCGGGAGGGCTTGGACGGAACAGGTAATGCAAACGAGGCCTGGCGTACGACACAACGGAGGAAACGGACCTCCTACATTCAGAATGGGGTCCTATTGATTGGGAGGGGTCTGGGGTACCGCAAAACGAAGGAAACGGACCTCACGGTCGAAACGGGGGTCTTGTTGATACGGAGGCGTGTGGCGTACCATAAAACGGACGAAACGGACTTGTGTTGGAGCGCTACGGTCGAAATGGGGGTCCTGTTCATCGGGAGGGGTGTGGCGTACCGCAAAACGGGACTCCACGGGATACTGTTCATCTCCACCGTCGACCTCCTCCAGCCTCCACGGGCTACCGTCGACCTCCTCCAGCCTCCACAGGCTCCTGTTCATCTAGCCTCCACCACGCGCTACTCCACCGGCTATTGTTCAACCACCCCTCCATCGTCTACTGTTCATCTAGCCCTCTACACCACGGCGTCCTGTTCAACCACCCCTCCACGGGCACCCCTCCACCGTCTACTGTTCATCCAGCCCTCCACCACACCACGGGGTCCTGTTCATCCAGAGGCAACGCCACCGCTCACTGCTCATCCAACCCCCTGCTACGTCTTGAGCTTGTGTTGGTTTTCCCCGAAGAGGAAGGGATGATGCAGCAGAGTAGCATAAGTATTTCCCTCAGTTTTTGAGAACCAAGGTATCAATCCAGTAGGAGCCCACGCTCAAGTCCCTTGTACCTGCACAATGCGATAGCTACTCGCAACCAACGCGATTAGGGGTTGTCAAGCACTTCACGGTCACTTACGAGAGTGAGATCTGATAGATAGAATATTTTTTTGGTATTTTAGATATAAAGATGCAAAGTAAAAAGTAAATAGCAAAACAATATAAAAGTGATGGAGATTGATATGATGAGAATAGACCCGGGGGCCATAGGTTTCACTAGTGGCTTCTCTCAAGAGCATAAGTATTCTACGGTGGGTGAACAAATTACTGTTGAGCAATTGATAGAATTGTGCATAATTATGAGAATATCTAGGCATGATCATGTATATAGGCATCACGTCCGTGACAAGTAGATCGAAACGATTCTGCATCTACTACTATTACTCCACTCATCGACCGCTATCCAGCATGCATCTAGAGTATTATGTTAAAAACAGAGTAGCGCCTTAAGCAAGATGACATGATGTAGAGAGATAAATTCATGCAATATGAAATAAACCCCATCTTGTTATCCTCGATGGCAATGATACAATACGTGCCTTGTTGCCCCTTCTGTCACTGGGTAAGGACACCGCAAGATCGAACCCAAAGCTAAGCACTTATCCCATGGCAAGAACTACCAATCTAGTTGGCCAAACCAAACGGATAATTCGAAGAGACTTGCAAAGATAACCAATCATGCATAAAAGAATTCAGAGAAGATTCAAATATTATTCATAGATAGACTTGATCATAAACCCACAATTCATCGGTCTCAACAAACACACCGCAAAAAGAAGATTACATCGAATAGATCTCCACAAGAGAGGGGGAGAACTTTGTATTGAGATTCAAAGAGAGAGAAGAAGACATCTAGCTACTAACTATGGACCCGAAGGTCTAAGGTAAACTACTCACACTTCATCGGATGGGTATGATGATGTAGAAGCCCTCTGTGATGACGGCCCTCTTCCGGCGGAGCTCCGGAACAGGCCCCAAGATGGGATCTCGTGAATACAGAAAGTTGCGGCGGTGGAATTAGGTTTTTGGCTCCTGTTCTGATCGTTTGGGGGTACATGTGTATATATAGGAGGAAGGAGTACGTCCGTGGAGCACCGAGGGGCCCACGAGGCAGGGGGGTGCCCTAGGGGGGGCGCGCCCCCCACCCTCGTGACCACCTCTTTGATCCCTTGCAGTAGGGTCCAAGTCTCCTAGATCACGTTTGGTGAGAAAATCACGTTTCCGAAGATTTTATTCCGTTTGATATTCCGTTTATCTGAAACACTGAAATAGGCAAAAAACAGCAATTCTGGGCTGGGCCTCCGGTTAATAGGTTAGTCCCAAAAATAATATAAAAGTGGAAAATAAAGCCCAATATAGTCCAAAACAGTAGAAAATATAGCATGGAGCAATCAAAAATTATAGATACGTTGGAGATGTATCAGGCATCCCCAAGCTTAATTCCTGCTCGTCCTCGAGTAGGTAAATGATAAAAAGAGAATTTTTGATGTGGAGTTCTACTTGGCATAATTTCAATGCAAATCTTTTTAATTGTGGTATGAATATTCAGATTAGAAAGATTCAAGACAAAAGTTTATATTGACATAGAAAATAATAATACTTCAAGCATACTAACAAAGCAATTATGTCTTCTCAAAATAACATGGCCAAAGAAAGTTATCCCTACAAAATCATATAGTCTAGCTATGCTCCATCTTCCCCACACAAAGTATTTAAATCATGCACAACCCCGATGACAAGCCAAGAAATTGTTTCATACTCTAACTTTTTCAAAACTTTTTCAATCTTCGCGCAATACATGAGCGTGAGCCATGGATATAGCACTATAGGTGGAATAGAATGGTGGTTGTGGAGAAGACAAAAAGGAGAAGATAGTCTCACATCAACTAGGCGTATCAATGGGCTATGGAGATGCCCATCGATAGATATCAATGCGAGTGAGTAGGGATTGCCATGCAACGGATGCCCTAGAGCTATAAATGTATGAAAGCTCAACAAAAGAAACTAGTGGGTGTGCATCCAACTTGCTTGCTCACAAAGACCTAGGGTAATTTGAGGAAGCCCATCATTGGAATATACAAGCCAAGTTCTATAACATAAAACTCCCACTAGTATATGAAAGTGACAATATATGAGACTCTCTATATGAAGAACATGGTGCTACTTTGAAGCACAATATATGAGACTTGCTATATCATGGTGCTACTTTGAAGCACAAGTGTGGAAAAAAGGATAGTAGCATTGCCCCTTTTTTATTTATTTATATTTTTTGGGCCTTCTTTTTTTCTTTGGCTTTTTTGGGGACAATGCTCTATTGAATGATGATCATCACACTTCTATTTATTTACAACTCAATGATTACAACTCGATACTAAAACAAAGTATGACTCTATATGAATGCCTCCGGCGGTGTACCGGGATATGCAATGAATCAAGAGTGACAAGTATGAAAGAATTATGAATGGTGGCTTTGCCACAAATACTATGTCAAGTACATGATCATGCTAAGCAATGTGACAATGATGGATGTGTCATGATGAACTAGATGGTGGAAAGTTGCATGGCAATATATCTCGGAATGGTTATGGAAATGCCATAATAGGTAGGTATGGTGGCTGTTTTGAGGAAGGTATATGGTAGGTGTATGATACCGGCGAAAGGTGCGCGGTATTAGAGAGGCTAGCAAGGGTGGAAGGGTGAGAGTGCGTATAATCCATGGACCCAACATTAGTCATAAAGAACTCATATACTTATTGCAAAAATTTAGAAGTTATCAAAGCAAAGTATTACGCGCATGCTCCTAGGGGGATAGATTGGTAGGAAAACACCATCGCTCGTCCCCGACCGCCACTCATAAGGAAGACAATCAATAAATAAATCATGCTCCGACTTCATCACATAACGGTTCACCATACGTGCATGCTACGGGAATCACAAACTTCAACACAAGTATTCTTTAAATTCACAACTACTCAACTAGCATGAATTTAATATTATCACCTCCATATCTCAAAACAATTATCATGCTTAAATCTTTTCTTAGTATTCAATACACTCAAAAGAAAGTTTCACAAATCTTGAATACCAAGCATATTATTATTAGGCAAATTACCATGCTATTAAGCGACTCTCAAATTAATTTAAGTGAAGCATGAGAGATCAATAGTTTCTTTAAAACGAATCCACCACCGTGCTCTAAAAGATCTAAGTGAAGCACATAGAGAAAAATTATCTAGCTCAAAAGATATAAGTGAAGCACATAGAGCAAAACTATCTAGCTCAAAGGATATAAGTGAAGCACATAGAGCAAAATTATCTAGCTCAAAAGATATAAGTGAAGCACATAGAGTATTCTATCAAATTTTAATTCATGTATGGATCTCTCAAAAGGTATGTACAGCAAGGATGATTGTGGCATACTAAAAAACAAAGACACAAATAATACAAGACGCTCCAAGCAAAACACATATCATGTTGGTGAATAAAAATATAGCTCCAAGTAAATTACCGATGGAAGTGGACGAAAAGAGGGGATGCCTTCCGAGGCATCCCCAAGCTTTGAATTTTTGGTGTCCTTCGATTATCTTGAGGGTGCCATGGGCATCCCCAAGCTTAGGCTCTTGCCACTCCTTGTTCCATGATCCATCAAAAGAATTCACCCAAAACTTGAAAACTTCACAACACAAAATTCAAAATAGAAAACTCGTGAGCTCCGTTAGCGAAAGAAAACAAAAGACCACTTCAAGGTACTGTAATGAACTCATTATTTATTTTTATTGGTGTTAAACCTACTTTATTCCAACTTCTCTATGGATTATAAACTATTTTACTAGCCATAGATTCATCAAAATAAGCAAACAACACACGAAAAACAGAATCTGTCAAAAACAGAACAGTCTGTAGTAATCTGTAGCTAGCGCAAAATATGGAACCCCAAAAATTCTAAAATAAATTGTTGGACGTGAGGAATTTATCTATTAATCATATGCAAAAATAATTAACTAAATAGCACTCTTCAAATAAAAATGACAGCAGTTCTCGTGAGCGCTAAAGTTTCTATTTTTTTACAGCAAGTTCAACAAGACTTTCCCCAAGTCTTCCCAACGGTTATACTTGGCACAAACACTAATTAAACACAAAAAAGCACAACCAAAACAGAGGCTAAATAATTTATTTATTGAATAACAGCAAGGATAAATATTGGGTTGACTCCCAACAAGAGCTTTTCTTTAAAGCCTTATAGCTAGGCATTGATAATTTTAATGATGCTCACATGAAAGACAAGAATTGAAGCACAAAAGGAGCATCATAAAGCATGTGAAAAACACACCTAAGTATAACATACTTCCTATGCATTGGCATCTTATAGGCAAACAAATTATCAAGGCAAGCAAAAACTAGCATATGCAAGGAAGAGGAAAGAAACAATAGCAATCTCAACATAACGAGAGGTAATTTAGTAACATGAAGATTTCTACAACCATATTTTCCTCTCTCATAGTAATTACATGTAGGATCATAATCAAATTCAACAAAATAGCTATCACATAAAATATTTTCAACATGATCCACATGCATGCAAAGTTGACACTCTTCCAAAATAGTGGGATTAACATTAACTAAAGTCATGACTTCTCCAAGCCCACTTTTATCAAGATTTTTATAAGATTGAACATTCTCCAAATATGTGGGATCTAAAGTTGACACTCTTTTAAACCCACTTTCAATAATATTGCAAACACTATTATCAATCTCATATTCATCATGGGGTTTAAATAAATTTTCAAGATCATAAGAAGAATCACCCCGATCATAATCATTGCAACAAGTAGTAGACATAGCAAAACTAGCATCCCTAAGCTTAGGGTTTTGCATCTTATTAGCACAATTGACATCAAGAGAATTTATAATAAAATCATTGCAATCATGCTTTTTATTCAAAGATCTATCATGATTCACTTCATAAAGCACTTCATCACGATTTTCAGATTTACGGATTTCGGGCGAAGGCTTATAAAGATAATCTAGTGCATCCAAATCACTAGGAATTGGTTCATCATAATTGGATCCCTTAAAAAGATTGGCAAGCGGATGAGGATCCATAGATCTTAAGTTCTTTGTTTAGTAATAAATAAACAACTATTCCAACCATACGAGCAAACAAGAAACAGGCAAAAGAGGCAAATAGAGAGGGAGGACAGAGAGAGAGGGCGAATAAAACGGCAAGGGTGAATTGGGGGGAGAGGAAAACGAGAGGCAAATGGTAAATAATGTAATGCGAGAGATAGGGATTGTGATGGGTACTTGGTATATTGACTTTTTGCGTAGACTCCCCAGCAACAGCGCCAGAAATCCTTCTTGCTACGTCTTGAGCTTGCGTTGGTTTTCCCCGAAGAGGAAGGGATGATGCAGCAGAGTAGCGTAAGTATTTCCCTCAGTTTTTGAGAACCAAGGTATCAATCTAGTAGGATCCCACGCTCAAGTCCCTCGTACCTGCACAAAGCGATAGCTACTCGCAACCAACGCGATTAGGGGTTGTCAAGCCCTTCACGGTCACTTACGAGAGTGAGATCTGATAGATAGAATATTTTTTGTATTTTTGATATAAAGATGCAAAGTAAAAAGTAAAAGCAAAGTAAATAGAAAAACAATATAAAAGTGATGGAGATTGATATGATGAGAATAGACCTGGGGGCCATAGGTTTCACTAGTGGCTTCTCTCAAGAGCATAAGTATTCTACGGTGGGTGAACAAATTATTGTTGAGCAATTGATAGAATTGTGCATAATTATGAGAATATCTAGGCATGATCATGTATATAGGCATCACATCTGTGACAAGTAGATCAAAACGATTCTGCATCTACTACTATTACTCCACACATCGACCGCTATCCAGCATGCATCTAGAGTATTAAGTTAAAAACAGAGTAACGCCTTAAGCAAGATGACATGATGTAGAGAGATAAATTCATGCAATACGAAATAAACCCCATCTTGTTATCCTCGATGGCAACAATACAATATGTGCCTTGCTGCCCCTTCTGTCACTGGGTAAGGACACCGCAAGATCAAACCCAAAGCTAAGCACTTCTCCCATGGCAAGAACTACCAATCTAGTTCGCCAAACTAAACAGATAATTCGAAGAGACTTGCAAAGATAACCAATCATGGATAAAAGAATTCAGAGAAGATTCAAATATTATTCATAGATAGACTTGATCATAAACTCACAATTCATCAGTCTCAACAAACACACCGCAAAAAGAAGATTACATCGAATAGATCTCCACAAGAGAGGGGGAGAACTTTGTATTGAGATTCAAAGAGAGAGAAGAAGCCATCTAGCTACTAACTATGGACCCGAAGGTCTGAGGTAAACTACTCACACTTCATCGGAGGGGCTACGATGATGTAGAAGCCCTCCGTGATGACGGCCCTCTTTCGGCGGAGCTCTGGAACAGGCCCCAAGATGGGATCTCGTGGATACAAAAAGTTGCGGCGGTGGAATTAGGTTTTTGGCTCCTTTTCTGATCGTTTGGGGGTACGTGTGTATATATAGGAGGAAGGAGTACGTCGGTGGAGCACCGAGGGGCCCACGAGGCAGGGGGCGCGCCCGAGGGGGGCGCCCCCCACCCTCGTGACAACCTCTTTGATCCCTTGCAGTAGGGTCCAAGTCTCCTGGATCACGTTCGGTGAGAAAATCACGTTTCCGAAGATTTTATTCTGTTTGGACTCCGTTTGATATTCCGTTTATCCGAGACACTGAAATAGGCAAAAAAAATAGCAATTCTGGGCTGGGCCTCCGGTTAATAGGTTAGTCCCAAAAATAATATAAAAGTGGAAAATAAAGCCCAATATAGTCCAAAACAGTAGATAATATAGCATGGAGCAATCAAAAATTATAGATACGTTGGAGACGTATCACCCTCGCCCCCGCAACGCTCAGTGTTCATCCCAGAAGCAGCATCGATCGGCTTCAGTTAGCAGCAGTAGCGAAGGAATCGCTCGATCGCGTTCAGTTAACAGCCATTGATCGATCGCTCGGGTTCAGTAACGCGTAGCCTGCAGTGCAATCGCTCGGGTTTAGTTAGAGCCCAACGCCTCGCTCGGGTTCAGTTAGAGCCAACGCCTCGCACACACGCGTGTACGTGTACGAGAGAAACATGCATCGCTTGGCCCTTGACCTCCCACCGTAACCAGGAACTTCCAAAATTTTCCTCCCCCTCGCTTCTACCATGGTTTTTTCCGTCATGGATGGCCCAAAGAATGTCTTGCAGCTGCGTCTCCGGCCCGCCCAGGATGAAAAGCCCATTTTCTGTCATGATTTTTGTCATAGAAGTAGGAGCCCACCACATCTATGATGATACCGGGTTTTGTCACAATTATCTTCATAGAAGTGTCATATGTATGACAGAAAAAAAATTCGTTCGGCCCAAAATGTCACGGATGTGTCTTTTTTTTGTAGTGAAGTATAGTTACCGATAGAAGTAGACGAAAGAGGGGATGCCTTCCGGGGCATCCCCAAGCTTTGGCTTTTAGGTGTCCTTAGATTATCTTGGGGGTGCCATGGGTATCCCCAAGCTTAGGCTCTTGCCACTCCTTGTTCCATAATCCATCAAATCTTTACCCAAAACTTGAAAACTTCACAACACAAAACTTAAAGTAGAAAATCACGTGAGCTCCGTTAGCGAAAGAAAACAAAAGACCACTTCAAGGTACTGTAATGAACTCATTCTTTATTTATATGGGTGTTATACCTACTGCATTCCAACTTCTCTATGGTTTATAAACTATTTTACTAGCCATAGATTCATCAAAATAAGCAAACAACACACGAAAAACAGAATCTGTCAAAAACAGAACAGTCTGTAGTAATCTGTAGCTAGCGCAATATCTGGAACCCCAAAAATTCTAAAATACATTTCTGGACGTGAGAAATTTATGTATTAATCATCTGCAAAAAGAATTAACTAAATAGAACTTTCCAAATAAAAATGACAGCAGTTCTCGTGAGCGCTAAAGTTTCTATTTTTTACAGCAAGTTCATCAAGACTTTCCCCAAGTCTTCCCAACGGCTCTACTTGGCACAAACACTAATTAAACACAAAAAACACAACCAAAACAGAGGCTAGATAATTTATTTATTACTAAACAGGAGCAAAAAGCAAGAAATAAAAATAAAATTGGGTTGCCTCGCAACAAGCGCTATCGTTTAACGCCCCTAGCTAGGCATAACAAGCAAGAATAGATCTAGGTATTGCCATAATAGTAAGAAAGATTATTAAAAATCATTTCATATTCTCTATGTTCAGCAGCAAGTTTTCTTTGAGGCAAGCAAAAGTAATCAAAAGGGCTAAATTTATTGGGACAAAAGTCTCCAAGATCAACCTTGGGAGGTATAGGTTCCTCCTTCGGTCCTTCATATTGCACAACCAATTCATCATTATAAGCATTCTTTTGACAGAACTTTGTGAGCCTATATTCAAGAAAATATCCCAATTCATTATTTCGAATAGCCAAATCACCACTAAGTTCAGAAATTCTATCAACTAAAGCATTGGTAGGGACCCTTTCTCTAAGATTTTCATTGAAAGCAACATAGTCTAGAGATTGAAAATGCATTATTTCTTCTTGATCAAAGAGGATGGCCTCTATGGGAGGACAGCAAGCATCCACCCTATAATGCGCAAAGATTTCTTTGGCCTCTTTTATTATGAATCGAAACTCCTGAACCAAAAAGATAGTAATGGCACGCTTAACAGAAGAATGCTCAATATTGTAAAATTCTAGGAAAATCCTTTGTATGGATGGATGCATGTGCATCAATTGCCTTTCAAGTTCAACTATAAGCATGGCAATAGCGTCCGCAAGACTACTAGTTCTATGAAGGATAGAACTTACCATAGAGGGTAAAGCACTGTCGTGGTTCTAAGTCTGACAGTGATGTAGGGGGGTAAGTATGGAGAGGCAAGATCTTAGCTATAGAGGAGTTGTAGGAATGCAAGATTTACGAGTTCAGGCCCTTCTCAGAGGAAGTAATAGCCCTACGTCTCGGAGCCCAGAGGCGGTCGACTGGATTATGCGTGTGTGAATTACAGGCGTGCGAACCCCTGTTTCGGAGGAGGGGTGGCTTATATAGAGTGCGCCAAGACCCCAGCCAGCCCACGATACAAAGGGTTCAATGTACATTAAGGAAGGGCATTACTGGTAACGCTAGTAATAAAGTGCTATGATGACCATAAAAGCTACTTAATAACCGACCGTTAGCATACGGAGCACCTTTAGGTCACCTGACCGTCGAGTGGCTTGGTCTTGGTCGAGTGATTGCTTCTTGGTCGAGTATCTTCAAGTCTGTCGAGTGAGACACCTTCAAGTCGACTGAAAGATGATTTCTTCTAGAGATGTCCTTGGGTAGGTCAGTTTGGACAGGTCCATGACCCTACCCTAGGTACATAGCTTCATCATTAGCCCCCGAATGGATCGAGGTTTGAGTGGGACAGGGTTTGAGCATTTTTCCGACTCGTTTTTCATGCTGCGAGCATACCTTGTTTCGGATCAATGAACCCGAGTGTTGACAGCGACTTCCTTTCCAGTCGCCTTGATCCATTCTTAATTCTTCGTTGGGTGAGTTTCTTTACTCGAAAGGCTCCGAGTGACGGTGCGGAGGAGATCTTTGGTTTGACAAGTTGTTCTGTTGTCCGCGGATTTCATGGGATCCGAATTTTGGGAAGCGCGCGGGACGGGGGAGGCCGCAGTAATCGGATGGGATAGAGCAGAGCCGCCTCGATCCTCGCGCCACCTTTTTCGCCACGTATTGCGTGCGCGATTATTACGGGATTTAACAGAGCCGCCTGGGCCTACCCGTCAGCCACTCGGAAGCGGCCTCATATAAGGCGTTGGACCGGAGTCTCCCGAACAGTGTGTTCCCATTACCTCTTCTCCTCTTCACGCCCCTCCACTGCGCTTGCTCTCGCCCCAGCACCACCGCTCCGTACGCGTCTCGCCGATGACAATGGGGAAGGAGAAGACGGCGGCTCTGGAGCGGGCAAAGAAGGCGACGGCGAGGTCGAAGGGGAAGGCGACCAGCCGGGGCGGATCTTCCTCGCGAACCGGCCTGCCGAAGGGCTGGATCCAGGGCGACTGGAACCACTCGAGGATCACCCAAGAAGACCTCGATGACCTGGCCGAAGGGGGCTGATCCCCTATGACTCGGCGCGGCTTCCGGGGAAGGAATCTGAGCCGCAACCTCGGGAGGGTGAGCGTGGATTTTCCTTGCCTCCTCACCCTTTCTTTTGAGGGTTTCTGATCTTCTTTGGGGCACAACTCCACCACTTTACTCCCAACACAATCGTTTATCTCGCCGCTTTCATTTCTTTGTGTGAGAACTTCCTGGGTTGCCGGCCTCACTGGGGTCTTTTCAAGCACATTTTCACTTGTCGCTCCCAGACGGTGAAAAAGGCTAATCCAAGTGACGAGAGGACGCAAGTGATTCAGATGTGTGGGGATCTTGGTATCCAGATGAGAGGGAAAAGTTCTTTTTGGGCCATGATTCTTCCCGACTCAGTCCGCGGATGGCAGTCGACCTGGTTTTACTATAAGGACCAGTCCACGCCAGGGCAGTCGACTGGCCTCCCTCCCTTTACCATGGACCGAGTGAGGAAACCCTCCCCTTTGAAGGTGCTCCCGGAGGAGAAGGCGCAGGTGAGGGTGCTGGTCGATCGAGTGGTCTAGCTTATCCGTGACGGGGTCACCGGTATGGATCTCTTGGAGGTCTTCCTTCAGCGGCGCATCCAGCCTCTTCCAGCCCGAGACCATCCAATGTGGATGTATTCGTGTCTTGAAGACTCCACTCGGATCCACCCGGAGGAGGTCGACGACGACACACTAGAGAAGTGGCTGTCGGGCATTACCGGGAACAAGGACAACCCCAGGGGAGCCAAGAGAGTCCCTCCATTCGACCAGTCTCATGCACCAGAGAAGGTCTGATTCTGAGTTTTTTCTTTGTAATTTGAATTCGCTCCTGCATACACTCCGTCGACTGACTTTGTTCTCTCTGCTTTCTTTCAGGCCATTATTGAAATATATTCAATGCCCAACGGAGAGCAAGAGCAAGCTCTGGAAGGCGAGGAGAGCGGCGGCGACAGTGGCGAGTGGACTTCTGACGGTGAAGGGGGTGGAGGAAGCGACGACTCAAGTGATGGAGAAGAAGTCGAGTCACCTCCTCGCCGGGAGAGGCGATCCAAGCTCGACCAAGAACGACCGAGTTCCCGTGAAAAGGTAACTGCTCAGGCTGGTCAGTCTTCGAAGCGTCATCGGGTCTCTTCACCAACCCCGACTGAGAAAGCGCCAAAGCACCCCAAAGTTGCAGAGCTGAAGACTCGGAAGGCGTTGCCGAAGATTAAGATTGACATCCCCGTTGCTTCCGCGTGAGTGTCTCTGGTATTTGTTTTTCTTGTTCTAACTGGTCAGATTTTGGGATTGTCAGTGCTGCCACTTCCGGGACCTCAGCTTACAGGGACGAGGACGAGGTGATGGAGGATGCGATCACTTCTAATCTGGGTATGATTTTTGCCATACTGTCTTTGTTTGGTCGATCCAATTGCAATGTGCATCATTGGGTGATGTGACTTTAGCAATTGCACCCTACACAGCTCCCAACGTTATTGACCTTCCTGGCGATGATGAAGAGCCCGAGAGGCCTTTGACAAGGAAGAGTAGGCAAGCTCCTACAAGCGAGGCGCTATAGTCGACACCGAGGGCGGAACCAGTCGTTCAGGACGCTGGCGATGCCAACCGGGGTTCTGTTACCTCTACCGTGCCACTGTCGAGTGCCTTGCCTTCTTCGTCGACTGCTCAGGCCCCTGTCGACCCACCTTTGGTTTTTGCGACCCATCATGTCCCAGAAGACGAAGTTAATGCTGCCAGGGAAGCTATACGCCAGGCGGGTGTCATGATGGAGAAGATGAAGATGGTGCGAGACGCCAGTCAGGCTGCCTACGACGCCAGCTCGGCTCTCCAAAGCAACGTTCAGGTTAGTTGGTCGCTGCTTGTTCTGTTAGGATATGATATCTGAAGACTCCTTTCTGAAAATCTTTGCGTTAGTACACCCACTGGGTGCGTTGCTTGAACATTGAATTAGTGGGGGCACACTGAGTGCACCCACTGGGTGTAGTCCCCGAGACAGCGGTGGGGCAGTCGACTGTAGTCTTTGTATCTTGTCGAGTGTAAACCGAATTGATAGTTTGTCTTTTCCACTCGGTCTGGTCGAGTGGGGTTGAAACCGGTGCGGGCACGCCAAGTGCACCCACTAGGTGTAGTCCCCGAGACCGCGGTCGACTGCTGGCAGTCGACTGTGGTCTGAGCTTTTTTTTACTCCCTACACTCGACTCTGGTGGGCCGGTCGAGTGGGATCAGAACCGGTGGGGGCACGCAAAGTGCACCCGCTGGGTGTAGTCCCCGAGGCTATGGTGGACTGCGGGCAGTCGACCGTAGCCTTAGTAACTTTTTTTTTGCTGTAAAAATAACTTCTCCCCTTTGATTTCAGAAATCTTGTGATCTTGGGGCTCGCTTTGCTGACTTAGAGAAACAGCAGATCCAACTGAACCTTGACTTGAAGCTGGCCAAGACAGAGCTGCAAAGGGTCAAGGACGACACAACTGGTAAGACGAATTTGTCGACTGGTCTGTCTTAAGCTTGAGTTCCCTTCTGCTCTTTCTGAATCAGGCATCATTTCATTGTAGAAAAACTAAGAGAAGCTCTGGTGAAGAAGGACCAGGATTTGGATGCTGCTCGAAAGGAGGCTGACGACAAAACCGCTCTAGCTGCACAGAAACTGGCTTCGGTCGGCTAGTTGGAAGAAGAGAATACTAGGCTGAAGTCTGCTCTGAATGACGCCAACAAGGAGTGCTCGCGCTGGAAGAAGGAGAATCTCATCCTGGGCGAGAAGATGGAAAGCATTGCTCGCAGGAGGGACGATCTGGAGAGCTACCTGAGGAGTCTTGCCAAGAAGTTGTTCATCAAGCTTGAAGGTGCACATTTTGTTCTGACTGATTTTTTTCGTGTCGACTCGGTGTATGTAAATCGACTTATCCTTGGACCGTGATGCAGAGTTTTGCCAGAACATCGAGGAGGAGACTGGGCGGATCGAACCTGGTTTGGATCCAATTAATTCTCCTGTGAAAGATGAAACTGCCATGAATCTGCTCCGACTGGAATCCCACATTGACGGTGTCGTGGACTACTTGGCTCGACTGAAGGTCGCCATGTCGCGGATCGACCCGGCACTTTGGCCAGAGGCTGTGCTCCAAAATGATCTTGAGTCCCTGATGACTCGACTAAATGAAATCCCTGACCGAGTGCAGGAGTGGAAGAAGTCTGCTGCTCGGTGTGGCGCTGATGTGGCTCTGTCTTTGGTTCGTGTCCACTGCAAGGAGGTGCGACAAGACAAACTGGCAGCAATCAAGGTCGCCAACACCCAGAAACATGACTTCCAAACTTTTATGGAGACTTTCATCGCTGCAGCCACTCGGATAGCCGACGGCGTCGACCTGGATGAGTTCGTCGAGCCTGCCAGCCCTCCTCCTGCGGAGTGAACAAACTTTTATGCCTCACCTTAAATTTGCCTCAGAATGCCGAGTGGTTTTTGTAACCGTTAAACTCTTTCGGGCTGAATGCCCGAGCACTTTGATCTGTGGTCCGGAAACCTTTAGGATTTATCCGAACTTGGTTTATCGTCGAATATCTTTATGCATTCCCCGCCGAGTGGAAATCATTCATTATTCGAGACAACCTTTGTATTTGCGGCGCAGCTCCGAAGGAGACGGTAGTAGTCGACCTGCACCTCGTCGTCTTTGTGGGTCAGCGATGGATCGTACGTTGTATTTGTGGCGAAGCTCCCCAAGGAGGAGGCGGCAGTCGACCTGCCCCTTGTTACTGCAGAGCAGGATGAAGTGCGTGTTGTATTTGTGGCGAAGCTCCCCAAGGAGGAGGCGGTAGTCGACCTGCCCCTTGTTACTGCAGAGCAGGATGAAGTGCACGTTGTATTTGTGGCGAAGTTATCCAAGGAGGAGGCGGTAGTCGACCTGCCCCTTGTTGCTGCAAAGCAGGATGTGTTTCAAACTTAGGCGAGTGCTAGACTGCAGCTAGGTCCCCGAGTGGGAGGGCTACTCTCCACTCGGTAGGATTTTTTCAAACTTAGGCGAGTGCCTGACTGCAGCTAAGTCCTCAAGAGAGAGAACTTAGGCGAGTACTCGACTGCAGCTAAGCCCCCGAGTGGGAGGACTGCTCTCCACTCGGTAGGATTTTTTCAAACTTAAGCGAGTGCCTGACTGCAGCTAAGTCCTCAAGAGAGAGAACTTAGGCGAGTACTGGACTGAAGCTAAGCCCCTGAGTGGGAGGACTGCTCTCCACTCGGGAGGATTTTTTTCAAACTTAGGCGAGTGCCTGACTGCAGCTAAGTCCTCAAGTGA
>NC_041386.1:563994387-564007803 GCF_002162155.2 Triticum dicoccoides
AGGACTGCTCTCCACTCGGTAGGATTTTTTCAAACTTAGGCGAGTGTCTGACTGCAGCTAAGTCCTCAAGTGAGAGAACTTAGGCGAGTACTGGACTACAGCTAAGCCCCCGAGTGGGGGGACTGCTCTCCACTCGGTAGGATTTTTTCAAACTTAGGCGAGTGCCTGACTGCAGCTAAGTCCTCTAGTGAGAGAACTTAGGCGAGTACTGGACTGCAGCTAAGCCCCCGAGTCGGAGGACTGCTCTCCACTCGATAGGATTTTTTCAAACTTAGGCGAAACGGATTCGCAGCTAAGCCACCCACTGGGGGATTTCATTCGCAAACAAAAAACAATAAAAATCACTGGGAAAATTATAACACTCTTGTCTTTAAAAATAAACTACAGGAGTTTTTTCTTATTACATCTCATCTGAGTGAGAATTCAAGTATAAAAGGGGCGGAGTAGCTCCGCATTCCAGGCTCGCGGCTCATCAATCTGGCGATCGACATTGTAGAGGTGGTATGCTCCATTGCGAAGGACTCTGGTGACTATGAAGGGGCCTTCCCAAGTAGGGGCAAGTTTGTGTGGTTTCTGCTGATCCACTCGGAGGACTAAGTCTCCCTCTTGGAAGGCTCGACCCTTCACATTTCTGGCATGGAATCGGCGCAAGTCTTGTTGGTAGACGGTCGATCGGATCATGGCCATTTCTCTTTCTTCTTCCAGGAGGTCGACTACGTCCTGCCGGGCTTGTTCTGCTTCATCTTCAGAGTAGAGCTCGACTCAGGGAGCGTTGTGAAGCAGGTCACTCGGCAAGACTGCCTTGGCTCCGTAGACCAGAAAGAATGGGGTTCTTCCGGTCGATCGGTTCGGGGTTGTCCTCAATCCCCAATGGACTGATGGAAGCTCGTCGACCCATGCACCTGCTGCGTGCTTGAGATCACGCATCAACTGGGGTTTCAGTCCTTTGAGAATTAGGCCATTTTCCCTTTCTGCTTGCCCATTCGACTGGGGGTGAGCGACCGAAGCATAGTCGACTCGGGTACCCTGAGAGGTGCAAAAGGCCCTGAATTTGTCAGAATCAAAGTTTGACCCATTGTCAGTGATGATGTTGTGCAGAACTCCATATCTGAATATCAACCCTCTGACAAAACTGATAGCAGTGCAAGCGTCAAGATTCTTGATAGGCTTGGCTTCAATCCATTTGGTAAACTTGTCGACTGCTACTAGCACATGAGTGAAGCCGCTCCTGCCTATTCTCAGTGGTCCAACCATGTCCAGCCCCCAAACAGCGAAGGGCCAGATGAGTGGAATGGTTTTCAGAGCTGACGCGGGCTTGTGCGACATATTGGAGTAATACTGACATCCTTCACACTTGTCGACTATCTCTTTTGCCATTTCATTGGCTCTTGGCCAGTAGAATCCCGCTCGGTATGCTTTAGCCACAATGGTCCGAGAGGACGCATGGTGACCACAGGTCCCCGAGTGGACATCATCAAGGATCATCCGACCTTCTTCTGGTGTAATACACCTCTGACTGACTCCAGTCGCGCTTTCTTTATATAACTGTCCTTTTATGACTGTGAAGGCCTTGGATCATCGGAGATCTGTTGAGCCTCTTCTTCGTCCTCTGGGAGCTCTTTCCTTAGGATGTATGCAATGTATGGTACTGTCCAGTCGGGAGTGCTGACCAAGACTTCCATGATCAGGTCGACTACAGCTGGAATTTCAACTTCAGTCGAATCCGTGGCGCTTTTTGGCTGTGGGGCCTCTTCACTGAAGGGATCCTCCTGAACTGATGGTATGTGAATGTGTTCCAAAAACACATTGCTGGGGATGGCTTCTCTTTTGGAACCTATTTTTGCCAGATCATCAGCTGCTTGATTTTTGAGTCGGGGTATGTGATGAAGCTCTAACCCCTCAAATTTCTTCTCCAGCTTTCTTACTGCATTGCAATAACCAGTCATGGCTGGACTTCTGACGTCCCATTCCTTCATCACCTGATTAACCACCAAATCTGAGTCGCCATAAACCATGAGGCGCTGGACGCCGAGTGAAATGGCCATGCGCAACCCATACAAAAGTGCTTCGTATTCTGCCTCGTTGTTGGAGGAATCAAAGTGGATTTGAAGAACATAACTGAGTTTATCTCCTCTGGGGGAGACCAACACTACTCCGGCACCGGAACCATTCAGCATCTTGGAACCGTCGAAGAACATGGTCCAATGCTCCGAGTGAACCTAAGTCGGCAGCTGCTGTTCAATCCACTCGGCGACGAAATCTACGATTGCCTGGGACTTAATAGCTTTCTTTGCCTCAAACTTGATATCTAGAGGAAGGAGTTCAATCGCCCATTTTGCCACTCGACCGGTTGCATCCCTGTTATGCAGGATCTCTGGTAATGGAGCGTCGCTGACAACTGTAATGGAATGATCAGAGAAGTAATGAGCAACTTTCTTTGTGGTCATATAAATCCTGTATACAAGCTTCTGATAATGAGGATATCTTTGCTTCGACGGGGTCAAAACTTCAGAAATATAATATACTGGGCGCTGAATTTTGAAGGCCTTTCCTTCTTCTTCCCGCTCGACCGTAAGTACCATACTGACGACTTGTCCCGTGGCTGCAATGTAAAGCAGCAAAGGCTCCTTACTGATTGGGGCAGCAAGCACCGGCTGGGTGGAGAGCAGAGCTTTGAGCTCTGCAAACGTTGCATCAGCTTCAGGAGTCCACTTGAACTTGTCGGACTTCTTCATCAATCGGTAAAGGGGCAATGCCTTTTCACCGAGACGAGATATGAATCGACTTAAAGCGACCAAGCAACCAGTAAGCTTCTGGACGTCGTGCACTCGCACAGGACTTCTCATTCGGAGTATAGTGCTGACTTTTTCTGGATTGGCGTCGATTCCCCGTTCGGAAACGAGAAAACCGAGTAATTTTCCGCGAGGAACTCCGAATGTGCACTTTGATGGATTAAGCTTGATATCATACCTCCTGAGGTTGGCAAAGGTTTCACCAAGGTCAGCCAGCAGGTTGACCACAATATCATCCACATACGCCTCCACATTCCAACTGATTTGAGTGAGCAAACACTTCTGAATCATCCTCATGAATGTGGCCCCGGCATTCTTGAGGCCGAACGGCATGGTAACATAACAGAAGCACCCGCATGGAGTGATGAAAGCTGTTTTGATCTCGTCAGGTCCAAACAGACGGATCTGATGGTACCCGGAATAGGTGTCTAAAAAAGACAATCGCTCACATCCCGCAGTCGAGTCGACTATCTGATCGATGCGGGGGAGAGGAAAATGATCTTTTGGGCAGGCCCGATTGATATGTTTAAAGTCAATGCACATGCGAAGTGACTTGTCCTTCTTGGGGACCATACCAACGTTGGCGAGCCACTCGGAGTGGTAAATTTCTCGGATGAACTCCGCTGCTAAGAGCCGAGCCACCTCCTCGCCAATGGCCTTTCTCTTCTGGACGGCGGACCGCCGGAGATGTTCCTTGACAGGTTTTACTTTTGAGTCGACTCTCAGCCGATGCTCAGCCAGCTCCCTGGGAACACCTGGCATGTCAGAAGGCTTCCATGCAAAAATGTCCCAGTTCTCACGGAGGAACTGGATGAGCGCTTCTTCCTATTTGGAGTCGAGTGTTGTCGAGATATGAGTCGGAGCAGCGCCGGGATCGGTCGGGTGGATGTGAGCTGTCTTTGTATCGCCAGTCGACTGAAAAGCCGATTCTGTGGCGGGCTTCTTGGCTCGCAACAAATCACTCGGGTCTGCAGTCTTCTGGTATTCCTGCAACTCCACCACTACCATCTGAGCATCGGCGATCTTTGAACCTTTCTGAAAACATTCTTCCGCTTTCTTCCGATTGCTCGTAATAGTGATCACACCTTTGGGGCCAGGCATCTTCAATTTGAGATACACATAACATGGTCGGGCCATGAAGCGTGCATAAGCCGGTCTGCCCAAAATAGCGTGGTAGGCACTCTGGAAGTCTACAACTTCAAATGTCAACTTTTCTTTGTGGTAATTCTTGGAATCACTGAAAACCACATCAAGAGCAATCTGGCCGAGCGATTCAGCCTTCTTCCCAGGAATGACTCCATGGAAACTCATGTTGCTGGCACTGAGTCTGGACATCGGAATGCCCATCCCTTTCAACGTCTCAGCATACAATATGTTCAAACCACTGCCACCATCCATCAAGACTTTGGTCAGTCGAGTGCCTTCAACCACTGGGTCGACCACTAGAGCTTGCCTCCCAGGGGTGGCAATATGCATTGGGTGATCGGACTGGTCGAACGTGATGGTAGTCTAAGACCATTTCAAATAACTTGGTGTCACCGGAGCAACCATATTCACCTCTCGGTTGATGACTTTCAGTCGACTTTTGCTCTCAACATCAGCAAAAATCATCAGGGTGGAATTGACTTGGGGGTATCCATCGTCGCTATCTTCCTTGTCCTTAACTTTGTCTAACTCCTTTTCTTTATCTTTGGGATGCTTGCCCTGGAACTGCTGGATCAAGAGTCGACACTGTCGAGTGGTATGTTTTGGGTAAATAAAATTACCCTCTTCATCTTTCTTGGTGTGGACGAGGCACGGCAAATCCAACACATCATTTCCGTCCTGGTCTTTAACTTTCTTGGGGTTCCAAGGTCCTTTGTGTTTCCCCTTAAACTTTCCTCCAAGGCTTCCCCAGGAGCAGCTGGCTCGGCTTTCCGCTTCTGTTTCCGATTGGAATTTCCTCCGGTTTCTTGGGCGGCTGACTTCAGCTTGCCACTCCGGAGTCGATCCTCATCTTCTCCATTAGCGTACTTGGTGGCAATCTCCATCATTCGGTTCAGAGACATATCTCCGGTTCGACCGAATTTCAGATTCAGTTCTCTGTACTTGACACCTTCTTTGAAGGCACAGACTGCTTGGTGGTCAGGCACATTCTCTACCGTGTGGTGCAACGTGATCCATCTCTGGATGTAATCCCTCAAGGTTTCATTCGGCTTCTGCACGCAGGACCGCAGTTCCGTCAACCTTGCCGGTCGTTTGCATGTTCCTTCGAATGTGGTGACAAACACTTGGGCGAGATCTTCCCAAGTGTAAATGCTGCTGGGTGCTAACTGGTTCAGCCACGCTCTGGCCGAGCCCTCCAACATGAGAGGCATGTGCTTCATGGCCACCTCATCATTGTCTCCGCCAATCTGGACAGCCACTCGGTAGTCTTCAAGCCAAGTATCGGGCTTGGACTCGCCAGTGAACTTGCTGACTCCAGTCGCCAACCTGAAGTTGGGAGGAATCACAGCGGCCCTGATGGCTCTACTAAAGCACTCTGGCCCCGAAACATGTGCTCTGCTGCTGGTAGGAGCATCTCTGTCGTGTCCTTCCCGGTGAGCTTTGTTCCTGTCAACCAAACCTTGAACGAGAATGGATCTCGCATCAAAGCCTGGCTCCCTGGAGTCGACTGGAATCCTTCGCTCAACACTACGAGGGCGCCTATCATCCTGTTGTCGAGGCGCATACGACCCGCTCCTTGGGGGAGGGGTGGGCACTCGACGTCGATCATCACGATCGAATCGGTGATCATATTGCTCACGGTTACCATGCTGATTACGTCGGTCCCTACGTCCCTCCCGCCTCGGGGGCGATCTTGGGCTATGAGCCGACTGGACTGTGTCTGCGGCAACGGATCTACTGTGAATCCTTTTCCGTGACTGAGAAACAGCGGAATTCTGGTCTCCTGCTGCCCGGAGCAACGCTCTGATCTGCAGCAAGCCTCTGCCAGCCTCCGACTGGGAAGGCTGAATCGACTCTGCTATGCGGGCTGCAACTGCTAAATTCTGAATCGGAGTTCGATATACCTGCGGGGGCGGGAAGAGCTGACGTCGACTGGATTCAGGAACCCGTTGTCGCGCATGCTCGTCGAGTGCTCGCTGGAGGTTCTCCAGTCGAGTGCGCTCTGCCAAGTTTGCCAGGCGCACATCCTCCAAGGCACGAGCCTCGGGGGTTTCTCCAATGATAGGAGTGTGCAATGCATCCATGTTCTGGCGGCGAAGTTCTTCTCTCTGCAGCGACGTGAGAGGCTCGGGAAGATATTCCTCATGAGGACGCGACAGGTCGCCTCCACCCGCGCCTCCGTCGGTGCTGGGAAAATCGGGAGGACTGGGAGGTCCATCGACCATCAGAACCTCCGCCGCAGGATCGCTGCTGCCGCAATCGGATGCGGTCTCTGCGGAGCCGGTCGACAGGTCGAATAGGCCGTAGAGGGATTCGTCGGGCTCGATCACTGCAACTTGAGGGGTAGCCGACTGGCGTGCCACCGCGTGTCTCACCCACCGCTGGAGTCTCGACCGACTAGAGCGCTTGCGCCAGCGGGAAACTGGGAGGGAGGACAACACAGGAGCCGACCGGTAGGGGGTCGACAGTTGCCGCAGGAGAATGCCGCGGACGCACGCGCTAAAGTGCGTTGCCCCGCAGACAGGGAGTGCGTCCACGTCGAGCGGAGCCTCCTGAAGCCACGCGGAGTCATCGGCAATGAACGTGAGCGTGCCGAGACAGATCTCGCGGCCCTCCACCAAAACTCCGCCGAAAACCATGATGATTCGGGTCGGAAAAGATCACAACTCCTCCAACAAAACGCTAAAACACCTGCCCCATGGTGGGCACCAACTGTCGTGGTTCTAAGTCTGACAGTGATGTAGGGGGGTAAGTATGGAGAGGCAAGATCTTAGCTATAGAGGAGTTGTAGGAACACAAGATTTACGAGTTCAGGCCCTTCTCAGTGGAAGTAATAGCCCTACGTCTCGGAGCCCGGAGGCGGTCGACTGGATTATGCGTGTGTGAATTACAGGCGTGTGAACCCCTATTTCGGAGGAGGGGGGTGGCTTATATAGAGTGCGCCAAGACCCCAGCCAGCCCCCGATACAAAGGGTTCAATGTACATTAAGGCAGGGCGTTACTGGTAACGCTAGTAATAAAGTGTTATGATGACCATAAAAGCTACTTAATAACCGACTGTTAGCATGCGGAGCGCCTTTAGGTCACCTGACCGTCGAGTGGCTTGGTCTTGGTCGAGTGATTGCTTCTTGGTCGAGTATCTTCAAGTCTGTCGAGTGAGACACCTTCAAGTCGATTGAAAGATGATTTCTTCTGGAGATGTCCTTGGGTAGGTCAGTTTGGACAGGTCCATGACCCTACCCTAGGTACATAGCTTCATCAAGCACCGGCACAAGTAAAGAAATCTTGAATAACTCCTTTTCCAATAATATTACCACTACCAACACGGAATCTTTTTATATGTGAGATAGTGGGTTCTTTAGTAGGAGCATCAAAATTATTATCGACAATAGTATCCCCAATTTCAGACATAGAGGCAGAAGGTAAAGAACTAGCCATAACGACAACAAACAAACTAACACACAAGCAAACAAAAAGCAAGCGGGCAAAAAATAGGCAAATAGAGGGAGGATAGAGAGAGAGAGAGAGAGAGAGAGAGAGAGAGAGAGAGGGCAAATAAAACGGCAAGGGTGAAGTGGGGGAGAGGAAAACGAGAGGCAAATGGCAAATAATGTAATGCGGGAGATAAGGGTATGTGATGGGTACTTGGTATGTTGACTTTTGCGTAGACCCCCCGGCAACGGCGCCAAAAATCCTTCTTGCTACCTCTTTTAGCATTGCGTTGGTTTTCCCCGAAGAGGAAGGGATGATGCAGCAAAGTAGCGTAAGTATTTCCCTCAGTTTTTCAGAACCAAGGTATCAATCCAGTTGGAGGCTACGCGCGAGTCCCTCGCACCTACACAAAACAAATAAATCCTCGCAACCAACGCAAATAGGGGTTGTCAATCCCTATAGGGCCACTTACGAGAGTTAGATCTGATAGATATGATAAGATAAGATTTTTGGTATTTTTATGATAAAGATGCAAAGTAAAATAAAGGCAAAGTAAATAGCAAAGTAAATAACTAAGTAGTAGGAGATTGATATGATAAAGATAGACCCGGGGGCCATAGGTTTCACAAGTGGCTTCTCTCGAGAGCATAAGTATTCTACGGTGGGTGAACAAATTACTGTTGAGCAATTGACAGAATTGAGCATAGTTATGAGAATATCTAGGTATGATCATGTATATAGGCATCACGTCTGAGACAAGTAGACCGACTCCTGCCTGCATCTACTACTATTACTCCACTCATCGACCGCTATCCAGCATGCATCTAGAGTATTAAGTTAAAAACAGAGTAACGCCTTAAGCAAGATGACATGATGTAGAGGGATAGACTCATGCAATATGAAGAAAACCCCATCTTGTTATCCTCAATGGCAACAATACAATACGTGCCTTGCTTCCCTTACTATCATCGGGAAAGGACACCGCAAGATTGAACCCAAAGCTAAGCACTTCTCCCATTGCAAGAAAGATCAATCTAGTAGGCCAAACCAAACTGATAATTCGAAGAGACTTGCAAAGATAACCAATCATACATAAAAGAATTCAGAGAAGATTCAAATATTATTCATAGATAGACTTGATCATAAACCCACAATTCATCGGTCTCAACGAACACACCGCAAAAAGAAGATTACATCGAATAGATCTCCACAAGAGAGGGGGAGAACATTGTATTGAGATCCAAAAAGAGAGAAGAAGCCATCTAGCTACTAACTATGGACCCGTAGGTCTGAGGTAAACTACTCACACTTCATCGGAGGGGCTATGGTGTTGATGTAGAAGCCCTCCGTGATCAATGCCCCCTCCGGCGGAGCTCCGGAACAGGCCCCAAGATGGGATCTCGTTGATACAGAAAGTTACGGCGGTGGAATTAGGGTTTTGGCTCCGTCTCTGATCGTGTGGGGGTACGTGGGTATATATAGGAGGAAGAAGTACGTCGGTGGAGCAATAGGGGGGCCACGAGGGTGGAGGGCGTGCCTGGGGGGGGGGGGTAGGCACGCCCCCTACCTCGTGGCCTCCTGTTACGTGTCTTGACGTAGGGTCCAAGTCTCCTGGGTTGTATTTGATGAGAAAATCACGTTCCCGAAGGTTTCATTCCGTTTGGACTCCGTTTGATATTCCTTTTCTTCGAAACCCTAAAACAGGCAAAAAACAGCAATTCTGGGTTGGGCCTCCGGTTAATAAGTTAGTCCCAAAAATAATATAAAATTGAATAATAAATCCCAATAATATCCAAAACAGTAGATAATATAGCATGGAGCAATCAAAAATTATATATACGTTGGAGACGTATCAGTTCGCATCATATTGTAATCGACGGTCGTAGGCTCGCAGCAGCGATTAGTTCTCCTGGGCCGTGTCTGCCATGATATATGCCGCTTCTCCACTGTTTGCTGTTGTTGCCGCCGTTGCGGTGCGGCGGCCGTAGATCGGAATTCCGCCTGCTGTACTCAAATAGCAGATGGTATATGTCAGCCAGATCGAGTCCCACCCTGAGGTCGGTGCAGAACTCCCTGACGATGTGTGCAAGGCTGATACAACTGGGCATATAAGTGTGTTAGGGTAAGTCCTGGCTCAGATTGCAGTTAGAGCACTCATTGACCCAGATTTGATGGTGTCAACTAGGAATAATTCAACTTGTAGCCCTCTGGTTTTCTAGAGATCAAACTTCATGAATGCACACATATATTCCCGGTTTATTGTGCCCATGCCTGATATTATGAATTTATTTGTGTGCTTTGATGCAACCACATTATTTATGTGCTTTGAGGAAAGCATATATTACATAAAGATAGAAGCCAGCTGCTAGCTAAAGGAATTTTGTTTGTCTTTGATACGATTGACCTCTTGAAGGAAGAGGCCTTCAGGGTAATTTGATTATTTTTTCATGGATATCCGGTAATTTCATGTCTTGTTTCATGAAGTGTGCTCTTCAATCTTCTCAAGCTGATATGTTAGGTGTTGGTTTCTTCATCTCTAAAATCAACACTAACTAAGAATAAATATCTCAAATTTTTGCACGTAGAATTAGTGGTCTCACGGCACTAAGCGGCAGCTAAAGCTGAAGTTTTTGGTGTACCAGATAATCGCCTTGAAGAGAAATTTGTTGTTTGTGTTAGCATCAGGCATGACTGGAGGTGTGTTGACGCAACAACTAATCACCAACGAGAACGCAAAGAAGTATCTCTTTTATCCATCAAGTACATTACATGTTGAAAAACTTGAGCAGATCGATAGTCTTAATTACCATATTTTTTACTAGAATGCCCTACTTCTTGAAATCACCGAGTCAGGGATCAAGTAGTGCAAACAAATGAAGGAACATGCTATAGATATCTGCACATCATATAATTCCTACTTTTCTTTTCTATAGAGAGTAGTCACTATGTTTTTTCAGGCACGTATATAGATTTATTTAACATTCTTGAAGTTTTTCTTAAAAGCATACATTGTTTGGATAAACACGGGGTCAATTCATCTATTTTTAAACCATAACAATTAACTCTTTCAGGATAAGAAGTACGATCTTTCTATCTCCTTGCATTAAAATTGAAAAGATCGCATTCGTTCTATAAATTATTCTACATCAAATGTTGTGGGGATGTGTTGAGAGCCGATGGCCTCATTAGTTCTGAGTTAAAATTTTGGACCTCACAACTGGCAGACCCTGCCAACCAAAATGATCTAGCTGTGTAGAGAAGTTTGGAATATTAACCTCGTGGTTTTGTTACATAGGCAATGGAGATCCCATGCAAAAAGTTAAACTGCCATACAAATTATTAATCACGAGTTGCTTGGTATCTGACAATCTGCCTGTCCTTCTGCTATGCATTTTCAGAAACTCTGGAGGAAGCTGCTGCACATAGGTGTTGTTGTGACGCCCCCGATTTAATCGTACACTAATCATGCACGCAAATGTGTACGATCAAGATCAGGGACTCACGGGACGATATCACAACACAACTCTAAAACATAAATAAGTCATACAAGCATCATAATACAAGCCAGGGGCCTCGAGGGCTCGAATACAAGTGCTCGATCATAGACGAGTCAGCGGAAGCAACAATATCTGAGTACAGACATAAGTTAAACAAGTTTGCCTTAAGAAGGCTAGCACAAACTGGGATACAGATCGAAAGAGGCGCAGGCCTCCTGCCTGGGATCCTCCTAAACTACTCCAGGTCGTCGTCAGCGGGCAGCACGTAGTAGTAGGCACCTCCGGTGTAGTAGGGGTCGTCGTCGACGGTGGCGTCTGGCTCCTGGACTCCAGCATCTGGTTGCGACAACCAGAAAGAAAGGAAAGGGGGAAAAAGGGGGGAGAAAGCAACCGTGAGTACTCATCCAAAGTACTCGCAAGCAAGGAACTACACTACATATGCATGGGTATATGTGTAAAGGGCCATATCAGTGGACTGAACTGCAGAATGCCAGAATAAGAGGGGGATAGCTAGTCTTATCGAAGACTACGCTTCTGGTCACCTTCATCTTGCAACAGGCAGAAGAGGGTAGGTTGAAGTCCTCCAAATAGCATCGCATAGCATATCCTACCCGGCGATCCTCCCCTCGTATCCCTGAGGGAGAGCGACCACCGGTTGTATCTGGCACTTGGAAGGGTGTGTTTTATTAAGTATCCGGTTCTAGTTGTCATAAGGTCAAGGTACAACTCCAAGTCGTCCTGTTACCGAAGATCACGGCTATTCGAATAGATTAACTTCCCTGCAGGGGTGCACCAACTTACCCAGCACGCTTGATCCCATTTGGCTGGACACACTTTCCTGGGTCATGCCCGGCCGCGGAAGATCAACACGTCGCAGCCCCACCTAGGCACAATAGAGAGGCCAGCACGCCGGTCTAAACCTAAGCGCACAGGGGTCTGGGCCCATCGCCCATAGCACACCTGCACGTTGCGAGGGCGGCCGAAAGCAGACCTAGCCTAGTGGCGTTCCAGTCCAATTCGGCGCGCGCCGCTCCGTCGTTGACGTCTGAAGTGCTTCGGCTGATACCACGACGTCGGGATACCCATAACTACTCCCGCGTAGATGGTTAGTGCATATAAGCTCGTAGCCAACTCAGATCAAATACCAAGATCTCGTTAAGCGTGTTAAGTATCCGCGAACACCGAACAGGGCCAGGCCCACCTCTCTCCTAGGCGGTCTCAACCTGCCCTGTCGCTCCGCCACAAAGATCCACACAGAGGGCCGTCGGGGCAAAGGTCCTTTCAGCCCCCAATCCGTGAATCACTCGCGGGTACTCTTCGAGCTGACCCGACTTTAGTCACCATCTGTATAGTATGTAAGTATGTATAGTATATACCCGTGATCACCTCCCGAGTGATCACGGCCCAATAGTATAGCAAGGCATACTGACAAGAATGTAGGGCCAATGATGATAAACTAGCATCCTATACTAAGCATTTAGGATTGCAGGTAAGGTATCAACAGATGTAGCAACAATGTCAGGCTATGCATCAGAATAGGATCAACGGAAAGCAGTAACAGGCTACACTACTCTAATGCAAGCAGTATAGAGTAGAATAGGCGATATCTGGTGATCAAGGGGGGAGCTTGCCTGATTACTCTGGCAAGAAGGAGGGGTCATCAACTCCGTAGTCGAACTGGGCAGCAGCAGCGTCGGTCTCGTAGTCTACCGGAGAGAAGAGGGGGAAGAAACAATGAATACAATGCAAACAAATGCATATCGATGCATGACATGACAAGTAACAATGCTAGGTGTGCCCAATCGCGGTAGTAGGTGATACCGACGAAGGGGGGCAACATCCGGGAAAGTATTCTCGGTGTTTCGCGTTTTCGGACAGATGAACCGGAGGGGGAAAGTTGCGTGTTTGATATGTTAGGGGTGTGTGGTGGACGAACGGGCTGCGTATCCAGAATCGTCTCGTCGTTCTGAGCAACTTTCATGTTGAAAATATTTTAATCCGAGTTACGGATTAAAAGATATGATTTTCTAAAGATTTTATTAATTTCTGGAATTTAATTAATTAATTAATTAATTCAAAAAATGGATTTATGATGTCAGCATGATGTCATGCTGACGTCAGCAGTCAACAGAGTTGACCTGGTCAACCTGACATGTGGGTCCAGGGGGACCCACCTGTCATCCTCTAATTAGGTTAATTAGGGTTTAGGTTAATCTAATTACAGTTTAATTAAACTTAACTAGTTAATTAAATTAATTAAACCGGATTAATTAACTTAATTAATTCATTAGTTAATTAATTAATTAATAATTAATTTTATTAATCATTTTTATTTTTATTTAATAATTTTATTTTTTAATTCTCTCTCTCTTTTTTTAAACCGTTCTGGGGTGTGGCCCCCGTTGTCATAGGGCCACTAGGCCTTAGCGGATCGGGCGGTGCGGGCGAAGGGGCACCCGCACGCGAGGCCACCAGGGGCGAGGCGGGGCGCCAGAACCCGGCGGGGTAGGGGGGAAAGGGCCGGCCAGCTCCGGCGAGCGGCGGGAACG